>NC_086010.1:12230192-12533629 GCF_030014385.1 Trichomycterus rosablanca
CATGCATGTTATTAACTGTAAAGAAAAGAAGTCAGTTGGATTATACCATAACTTACCAAGGAAAGAAGCTAGAGCAAACCAAATTCCGAAACATGGCCACACCACCTGATGCAATCCCAATCCAGAGTGATGGATTACCAGCATCCTGAGGAGCCAAGCCATTAAAACAAATTTAGAAGGTAATTAGCCATGACATTTTCAGTACTACACACATTACCATCCTTCATTCTTACAGTCTAGTATAAATGGAGCTTGTGCATAGTAAGCTCTGATGTAATACTGTGGAAGTGTTACCTGTGCACTGTGAAGCTCGACTCCATACAGGTCTAACGTTCGAGCCGTGTTCAGATAACACAACTCTGCCTCGCTCTTAGAAAGTCCTCTAAAAGACAAAAGTGCAAATAGTCAGACACTCTCTCTTCCCCTCACACACACACATTCACACAACCCACTAACATATAAATATTTACATATTGGGCATTTAGCAGATGATTTAATCCAAAGCAACTTACAATTATAACTGAACACAATTTTTGGAGCAAATGAGGGTTAAGGACCTGGGGGCTTGAACCGGCAACCTTCTGATTACTAGACCAATCCCTTAACCGCTAAGCTACCTCAATATTATCTGATTAACTAACCGCTCTACAGAGGACAAGATCTTTAATTAGAGCAAAATAGCATTTAAAGTAATAATATTTATTTAAGTTCAATACAAGTAAGTTCAATAAGATCAATTTATATAGCACCATTCACAATCCCAAGGACATGTTACAATATGTACACAAAACCCTATGAGAAGTGTAAAGAAAACAGAAAAGTTTATAATTGAGTCTTGAATGAGGAGAGAGTAGAACAGTCTCGAAGAGACTGAGGTAAAGAATTCTAAAGATTCGGAGCAGCAGCACTGAACAATCTGCCACCCACCCATTTTAGTTTAAATCGCGGGACTGCCAGAAGTCCAGTGCCAGAAGATCTAAGGGTGCAAGAGGGAACATATTGTTGAATAAGTTATCTAAGGTAGGTAGGAGCAAGACCATGTAGAATTTTAAAGGTAAAAAGAATAATTTTATACTTAATACAGACAGACAGAGAAGTTGTTGTACGACAGGTGAGATCTGTATATGCTGAAGACGGTTGATACAAAGTAATGTGTGTATACCTATCATGTCTAAATTATTATTCGTAAAACACATTCATCTGTTGCATATCTGCACAATGCCTGCAATTACTGTGCTGAACACAAAACTACAATAAAAAGAGTAAGTTCAAAAAAGACCTAAAAAAAAAAAAAAAAGACCTTAGAGCTACAGGACTGTACATAGATATAATGCATATCATGTATTTGGCCTGCACTCTCAAGTTTTAGCTTCCTTTCATCCACTAAAAACATTTAATACCAATGTGGCATTTTTGTTTGTTAGTTTGTTTGGATTTTAACGACATGTTTAACACATTTGTGTCATTTAATGGCATGATTGGTATAACTGCTTATTGTATCTTGTCTTTATATTATGGGTCTATTTTGTATTTTCATTTTTATGGCTGTGAGGTTCTTGTGTAAGAATTTCTTGTGTGGTTTTAGGAATGTGTATTTGTTGTCTTTCCTTTGTGTACTTGGGGCATTCTATCAGGATGTGCTTCATCGTAACAGGTGTTTGGCAGATTTCACATTCTGGGGGGGGGGGAATGACTCCCCATCTTGTGGGAATGACTTGGTCTATGTGTCTTCCTTGGTTTGATGTTGATGTAATATATAACATTAAAGATAATAATACCTCCTTCTCTCTCTCAGACAGACACACACACACTTAAAGTACAACGTTCACACAGAGTATTTACACACTTGTGCTGAGGGTGCAGAGATTCCACTTTGCCAAGAAACTCCTTGTCCTGATCAGGAATAAAGTAAATATAACCAAGATACCCAGCCGAAGACTCAGGGACATGGTCTCCAATCTCAGCTGTGTATTAAACAAAGTGCATTAAACTGTTAGTGTTGTTCTTGTTAATTGGTTTACCAGTCAAAAGTGTAAAACTCTACTGTGTTGTTTAATATCTGAATGAAACTTACACTGCACAGCATAAGATGCCAGTACCACAGCAGAGCTTAAGGGACATTTTAATCTGCATTTAAAGGAGATTACAATAAAATCAGTCAACAGTAATAAATAGAATGACCAGACAATTGGTCAGATAAACCTGGTCATTAACTAAATCACATTTTGGTTTCACATTCAAGTTACATACCAGTATGACTACTAGATCTTACCTGCCCTCCCGAATGTCTTTCCTAATTTGTAAAAAATAAAAGTGCCTGCAAAGAAAACAGTTCAAATTAGACCCAAACACACACACACATACACTCACGCACACACACACACACACACACGAGCACGCACCTGGTCTGTTCATGCTGAAGAGAGTTGGGGTCAGAGATAAAAAAACGCACTCGGAATATTAAATAGAATGGCGCAGAACCTGTGGGCACAGAGAGTGGCACAGTGAGAGACGAAGGCAAACGGAGAAAACATTTCATCAAACTTATGACCTTGAAGTTACACTGGTCAATGTTTTGTTGCTCTTACTGTTACTGAGGTAGAATTATAACACAGTGACAGTGTGACTAAAGCATGTGCATCTTAAGCCTGACTTATTCCCATTACCCTCTGTCAGGCTACAGGCATCAATCATGTTGTAACATTGTTATGGTTGCATCTATAAAGTCATTTGCTTTGTGTGTGCAATAACATTACAACCACCTCCTTGTTTCTACACACACTGTCCATTTTATCAGCTTCACTTACCATATAGAAGCACTTTGTAGTTCTACAATTATTGACTGTAGTCCATCTGTTTCTCTACATATCTTTGTAGCCTGCTTTCGCCCTGTTCTTCAACGGTCAGGACTCTTCCAGGACCACCACAGAGTAGGTATTATTTAGGTGGTGGATCATTCTCAGCACTGCAGTTACAATGGTGGTGGTGTGTTAGTGTGTGTTGTCCTGGTATGAGTGGATCAGACACATCAGCACTGCTGGAGTTTTAAATACCATGTCCACTCACTGTCCACTCTATTAGACACTCCTACCTAGTTGGTCCACCTTGTAGATGTAAAGTCAGAGACGATCGCTCATCTATTGCTGCTGTTTGAGTTGGTCATCTTCTAGACCTTCATCAGTGGTCACAGAACGCTGCCCGCTGTTGGCTGGGTATTTTTGGTTGGTGGACTATTCTCAGTCCAGCAGTGACAGTGAGGTGTTTAAAACCTCCATCAGTGCTGCTGTGTCTTATCCACTCATACCTGCACAACACACACTAACACACCACCACCATGTCAGTGTCACTGCTGTGCTGAGAATGATCCACCACCCAAATGATACCTGCTCTGTAGTGGTTCTGTGGGGGTCCTGACCATTGAAGAACAGCATGAAAGAGAGCTAACAAAGCATGCAGAGAAACAGATGGACTACAGTCAGTAATTGTAGAACTACAAAGTGCTTCTATATGGTAAGTGGAGCTAATAAAATGAACAGTGAGTGTAGAAACAAGCAGGTGGTTTTAATGTTATGGTTGATTGGTGTATATATACTTGTATGTCTCTTTAAGTTTGTGTTGTCTTACCTTTAAACTGCTTTTTGCAAGGTTTGCTGGGGTCCAGCCACCTCTGAAATTCAAGAGGTCCAATGTAAATACATTTCACTACCATATCAGTAAGGCTATTTAATGACATAATGCTAACAGGTTTTTCATCATCATGCATTTAAATGTTTACATTTACATTAAGGGTTAAGGGCCTTGCTCAAAAACACAACACTGGCAATTTGGAGGTAATAGGGCTGAAACCATCAGACTTCTGATAACAAGTCCAGTAACTGCTGAGCTACCACTTGTTATGTATTTTTGATATTTTTTTGTTTATGCATTTTCTCCCCTTTTTCTCCCGACTTTAGCGCATCCAATTACCCAACTGCATTATGCTTCCTCTCTACTGATGCGGATCCCCGCCCTGATTGAAAAGAGCGAGACTGACACACGCCCTCTCCGACACGTGTGCAGTAGCCGACTGCATCCTTTAACCTGCACGATGTGAGTTCATATGCCGATCAGCTTTGTGTACAGAGAGACACACCCTGATTAACGCATTATCCCTCAACACTGTGCAGGCACCATCAATCAGCCAGCAGAGGTCGTAAATGCATCAGTTAAGAGGATTTACCTGTCCAGCTCCCACCCTGTATGAACAACAGCCAATCATTGTTCATGTATGCGCCCAACCCAGCCGAATGGCAGAACTGAGTTTCAAACCGACAAGTTAGAAATGTCAGCACTGGTGTGCTAGCATGTTTTACCACTGCGCAACCTGAGCACCATTCAAAATTTTCTGCCACTGTTTATAAACTCTCACAAAATTGCAATCAGAATCATTGCATATTTGAGAAACAATGACGTTTTCTCAACACATGCCTACTCTGTACTGTAGTTACCACACATACATACTCACAGGTGAAGAAGAGGTATCTTCACTGATCTGGAGACTAAAATAGTGCTTCTCTGTTATGCCCAGATGTTCACAAGCAAGGTCAAACAAAACATGCCCAGCATCGTGTTTCTGCACACAGAAAAAAAAAAAACATTTCAAATGTGAAGACATTCTAACCAAGGTCCATGAATCAATGACGCATGCAAATAAAAAAGCAGCTTATCATAAGAGAATGTGTCATGTTTGTTCCAAGCTTTAGTCATCAGAATATTTTATTGCAGTTTGGCTAAGTAAGTCAGCATGTGCCCTTTCACAATCAAGCCAAGGTTGTAAAAGAATATGATTATCCTCACCCTCCATACTTCTGAGACACTTCTCTAGTTCTTTAATCAGCACACACACACACACACACACACACACACACGGCTCTAATTTGCACCACTCGAGCACACACTCATTTGTACTTACGCTGACTGTGAAAGTTTGTGTTGAGCTGTCAGGAAAAAGCACAATACATACTATGCCAGAGTTTGGCATGTGTGTGTGTTTGGAAATATCAACCAAACCAAGTGAGCTAATTTTGTTTCCAAGTGCACACCATGGGGAAGTCATCTTCTTCCACACTAAAACAGACCTGCCAAAACAGAGAACACAAAGACGATAGAGTTTATTTACCATAATAGATAAAAGCAGAGATGTGTGAATACTATGTGCTGTAATGACCAAAAGACAAGCATGTAATTTTTTACATTAATACAATTTGATGACTAAAGTTGTCATTCCAAAATGTTCCAATATACATGCCATTTACTTTTAAATGTTTATTTATTTATATAGGATTTTAATGTCATGTTTTACACAATTTGGTTTCATGACAGAACAGGTAGTGACTGCTTACACATGATTCATCAGTTCAAGTTCAATATCAAACAGTCATTGACAATATTCAGTCTTTGGACTGTGGATGGAAAACTGAGCTCACGGAGGAAACCCACGCAGACAAGGGGACAATATGCAAACTCCATACAGAAAGAACCCAAAATGTTCCACCTAGGAATCAAACCCAAAACCTTCTTGCTGTGAGGTGACAGTGCTACCCACTGAGCCACAGTGCCGCCCACTTTTTAAAATAAAAATGATAAAATACAAAAAATAATAATATGAATTATCCTTAATGACCAAGTTTTATTTTATGATCATTCATCTCTATTAACAACTTTACCCTAATCAGTGTCACTAAGGTGAGGCAAAATTCCATCCTGGACACAGATCCTCACAGGGCACAACACACTCAAATGTACGCACAGCTAGTGGTGACTGAAAGTAGTCAATTCACCCTTCTGATTTATTCTATGTCAGAGGGGACACACCATTCTACGGTTAGAACAGGGTGGGAGATAAAGGGGCATTTAATTGTCATATACACCGATCAGCCATAACATTAAAACCACCTCCTTGTGTCTACACTTACTGTTCATTTTATCAGCTCCACTTACTATATAGAAGCACTTTGTAGTTCTACAATAACTGACTGTAGTCCATCTGTTTCTCTACATGCTTTGTTAGCCCCTTTTCATGCTGTTCTTCAAATGGTCAGGACTCTCCCAGGACCACTACAGAGCAGGTATTATTTGGGTGGTGGGTCATTCTCAGCACTGCAGTGACACTGACATGGTGGTGGTGTGTTAGTGTGTGTTGTGCTGGTATGAGTGGATCAGCCTCACTGTCACTGCTGGACTGAGAATAGTCCACCAACCAAAAATATCCAGCCAACAGCACCCTGTGGGCAGCGTCCTGTGACCACTTATGAAGGTCTAGAAGATGACCAACTCAAACAGCAGCAATAGATGAGCAATCGTCTCTGACTTTACATCTACGAGGTGGACCAACTAGGTAGGAGTGTCTAACAGAGCGGACAGTGAGTGGACACGGTATTTAAAAACTCCAGCAGTGCTGCTGTGATCCAGCAGGTGGTAGATCCACCACCTAAATAATACCTGCTCTGTTGAAGAACAGGGTGAAAGCAGGCTTAAAAAGTATGCAGAGAAACAGATGGACTACAGTAAGTAATTGTATAACTACAAAGTGCTTCTATATGGTAAGTGAAGCTGATAAAATAAACAGTGAGTGTAGAAACAAGGAGGTGGTTTTAATGTTATGGCTGATCAGTGTATACACACAGTGTATACACATGTACAGTACAATGTAATTATTTTTTCGCATATCCCAGCTTGTTTGGAAGCTGGGGTCAGGGCGCATGGTGAGACAGGGTTAAAGGTCTTACTCAGGGTCCTAACAGTGGCTGCATAGCAGAGCCTGGATTTGAACCAACAATCTTCTAACTGATAGGCCAAAGCTCTACTCACTGGGCTACTATTGTCCACTAATAAAGGATCTGAATACTTTTGTGAATGAGACATTACACTTTATGATTTTAATTAATTTCCCAAAAACTCCCAACATGTTTTCACTTTCAACAAGTATGAATGGATGGGTAAAAATTATATCAGTTATATCTATTATAACTTTTCATATTCACACTACAGTCACCTGTGCAAGAAATCAAGGGAACACTGAATACTTTCTGACTCCACCCTGTGTGTTAAACCTTGGATATTTTAGAAATGCCAATAAACATTTCTCACACTATATAATTGTGTATCTATTATGCAACCCAAACACTAACATGTCTCAACTGTTGTTAAATATCCACTTTCCACATCATGCAGCATAGCTTAGGAATGTAAAGCATTTTCACTATTTAGAGACCAAAAGTCAGTGTCACAACACAGCCAAACGAATTACAAACAGACACGCTCACCACACACATTTAAATACTAAAGTTCAAATTGTGGTAATACAAAAGCTTTTATGATACAAATAACCAATTTGGGATTTTTCTATGATTACATTTACATTTTAGGCATTTATCTGACACTTTTATCCAAAGCGACTTACAGTACTGTGACAGCATATTGTCTGAGTAACTGAGGGTTAAGGGGCTTGCTCAAGGGGCCAGCAGTGGCAACCTAGCAGAGGTGGGGCTTAAACCAGTGATTTTGATTACTAGTCCAGTACCTTAACCACTAGGCTACAACTGCCCTGATTAGAAACTACAATACAATGCCAAACAATGATATGTAAAACTAAATCTAGCAGCTTGTTAATAATTTGGATAATTGGTAGGGATGTCCCGATCACGTTTTTTTGTTCCCAATCCCGATCATTAATTTTGATCCCGATCCGATACTGAGTCTCAAACCGATACTTGTATTTTCTAGATATTGTCTAGATAAGAACTAGATAATACTGTTCACACAGTGCACACTTCAAGTACATTACAGTTATTCAAATTAATCCAATGTGTATGTTCAACAACTGAATTGCCTGCATCCAAGCTATTGCTTAATGTTCTTTTATTTTTACAAAATAAAAGTAAACAAACTTAGTGCAGCGTTGTAGTAGTAAAACTAGAACACTCAAAATGAAGTGAAGGTTCTTTTTGAGGAATATCAGCATCTCTGCCGTGTTAGCGGACAGCCGGTTCCTCTTTTCATATATAATAATAAACTCACTGTATTCGACTAAGTGTTTATTTATTTTTTAGGTGCTGTATCAAATTGGTAGTAATTGTAGATTGTTTGGTTAAATGATATCTGGTTTGTTTCTTATGAGCCACCGTACTTGTATGCGTGCTGTAACTGTAACAAACTTTTCTGTGGTTGTATTGTGACAATGGCTTGATGGACGTTTCTATGCGAAGTGAGTGTGTTTTGACCCTTTGGGGCTTCCATAGTGCATGGAATAGCGTGCTTGGCTAACGCGATGACTCTAGCTGTCCGCTATTCGGTACCGTAACAGAAGAAGTTAATAATAGTGTTATGCTCCTGACAATGTGTGAATATACTGTGTATTTATTTTTTTTATTACGCAAGTGCATCACTACGACGCTCGGTTACATAACTAAGCCAATCAGAGTGCTTGATACTGAGATGTCGTTCAGTCTTGTAACACATGAACTCGTAAAAGCTGTATGTTATGGTCCTGAAGTTTTCATACTCGGATTAAAAGTTATTGTTTCGTAAACCGGAGTGATCCTTGACTCACACACCATATAAATAGTAAAATTCTACAGTAATAAACGCAGCTCTGCTCCTACCGCCTCGTGAAACGCTCGCATTGCAGACATTACACTTCGCTGTTGGACTTGTTTCACTTTCCAATTTAAAGTATTTCCACACAGCGGACATGCTGACGTAAAACAAAGATCGGTTAAAAAATGCCTTGATCGGCCCAGATTCCGATCTTTGAGATCGGATCGGGATATCCCTAATAATTGGATTAGGGATAATTGTGATAAACCGCTTTACCAATAACTGACAAAGAAGTCAACGTTCCATTAATTCTGTCAAGTTTATTTCCAACTACTGTTAAGACTAATGATTTGAGACTCACCCACCCTTAGTGTGCATGTGCCAGCTAGGTGCACAGGCTCATTTAGAAAAAGTGCTGGTAATCTAATCCAAATAGAAAAACAAATGTATTAAATAAAAGACCAAACTATTAAAAAATAAAAACAGACAAATTACAAATAGATGTCGCATGTGGATCTGTGTGATATTTTGCATCATGCCCCAGTATACAGGTAAAACGTTGCTAATCTAAAGTTATCAACACTAATGTTATTAGAAAGAGATTCAAAATACCGACTGCATCTTTATCGATTATGATAAGCATGCTTAGTAAGTTCCTGTAATAAACTGTTTGCTTCTGACATTAATTCAAAAGGCTGAACTAACTAGTCACACTGTTCACATTGCTGTTTTAAAATACTCACTCTCACTCACTTACTTAACCGCTTATCCAATCAGGGTTGCGGGGAGGGGGGGGGGTGCCTGGACGGGGTGCCAGTCCATCGCAGGGCAGACACACATACACACACCCATTCACCTATATGGCAATTCAGTGTCTCCAATTAACCTGACTGCATGTTTTTGGACTGTGGGAGGAAACCGGAGCTCCTGGAGGAAACCAATGCAGACACGGGGAGAACATGCAAACTCCGTACAGAATAGACCCGGACCACTCCGCCTGGGGATCAAAGCCAGGACCTTCTTGCTGTGAGGCGACAGTGCTACCCACTGAGCCACCGTGCCACCGTTTTAAAATACTTCTACATTAACTGTGCTACACTGTTTTTCCATTAAATACAGTATAAACACTTGATAGAAAACATTGTGATTTGATTTATATTGCAATGTGATGCTATAAGCTTGTTGGTTATTGGTTAACCATCGGCTAATGACACTCGTTTATCAGTTAGAGGATTTGCATCCTTAAATTAGACAACACAATAGTATGACACATACTGGTTGTGATTTGAAATAATTTTAGATAATGGGTAAAAGGGGCTTTCATCATTTTTGGCTGTTTTCAGTTTCAGGGTCATTAACCCTTAGATTTTCAAAATCTAATTTAGTTAAATCTCACAGTTCTGAAGATGAAACTTAAAATCAGCCCCTTCCTCCAGTGTCCCCTCCAACGTCACACTCCAAACATACAATTATGCATGCGAACATGATTGCCTGGCCAGTAAATGCCTCCTTGTACTAAGGTAAATTCTGCCCTTAACCTCGGTGTTTTACTGTAAAAAATGAAAGTCTAACAATAGTTCTGGCGGTTTTGGACTTTATCTCAATTGATATCCTACTCCAATATTATATTACTGCTGATTTTAAAAACTGAGTTTAGTGCTCTTGTAGGATCATGACCTGTGACACTATATAAGATTATTCTAAAATATTGTGTCTGTTTTTATGATAAGATTCTTTCAGTCCTGTGAATTATACACAATCACAAGAAAATTAGCCATCATCATGCCAACATTCATCATAGATAAAACAAGATAATAATATAATATACAACATAATAAATAAAACATCACTTGCTTGCTCATAAATGTAAAGAAGCTGGGTAAAAAAAGACAACATGAAAGGTCTGTTCTTTAAAGAGAATAATGCAATTGTGCGATGGCTCAGGCCAACGTTTGTATATTAGTGTGAATTAATGCATGTAATTAAAGTTGGTATTTTACATGACCACTAGCTGAATCACTTATTTAAACCACATAACAAAGTTACAGTGTTTCATACAGCTTTGCGTCATTCTCTGCTGTCCTTCAACTGCTCGATTTCAGATGAGCCTTGCAGCAGCCGTCACACTGTGAGATTTTGATTCAAAAAGGCTGCCAGAACTTTTTCTTGGGCTGTCTTTGATTGCAACAGTGTTAAATTAGCCACTCCAGAGCTAAACCCCCAAACTCAAAACTATATGAATCTGGAATTAATATATATTTATTTAAAAGCAGCATAAAAATAACAATGCCTGCAACACATTCCTTTAAAAAAAAGTTCTGTAATTTTTTAGGTTTGTTTGTTTGTTTATTTATCAGGATTTTAATGTCATGTTTTATACTTTTTGGTTACATTCATGACAGAAACGGTAGTTTCAAACTCAAGGTTCATCAGTTTACAAAGTTATATCAAACACTGTCTTGGATTTACACATTTAATGTCTCCAATTCACCTCATTTGCATGTCTTTGGACTGTGGGAGGAAACCGGAGCACCCGTAGGAAACGCACGCGGACACGGGGAGAACATGCAAACCCCACACAGAAAGGACCCGGACCGCCCTCACCTGGGGATCAAACCCAGGACCCTCTTGCTGTGAGGCGACAGTGCTACCCACTTAGCCACCGTGCCACCCCCTGTAATCTTTTAGGACCTGAGGACACCAACTGCTTTACAAAATCCATTTCCAGAAAACTTGAGACATTATGTAAACTGCAGTAAAATGTAGAATGTGATTTGTTCATTCTTTTTCTTTTTAACAGACAAAAGTACAAACAAAAAATGTCCTATGTTTTCACTGATAAACTTCATTATATTTTGTAACTATAAACATATTTAGAATTTGATGCCTGCAATTAGGGCTGGACGATATGGCTAAAATTTATATCACGATATAACTCCTAATTTCGGTCGATACGATATAATTCCGATATCGATATGAATAACACAAATGTCAGAAAAACTGCCAAAAACACCAAAATTGGATGGCTGTACCTGCAAACCTCTTTTCTGGTTTCTGGCAAGAAATACAAGCTGAATACACGACTGAATTAGTCCTTCATCTCTTTTCAGCTATTTCATCTGCTTCTTTTTCAACTGTGGACAGTGGCAAAGCCAGACAATTTCCATAGGGGTGGCCAGACTGAGACCATTGCTCACACAGGGGTGGCACAGAAACTGTCTGATACCTTATTTTTGTATGTGGCTAGTAGCTGTTGATCTAGTAGTGTTTTGGTCACTCACTCGTTTACCTATACAGGCAGTGAGTACCATGTAGAATTACATCAAGCCTAGCATAATAAGCTTTTTATTTTTTCTCATTTTCCCTGTGAAAAACTAAAATATAGCCTATAACCTTAACAGAATTTCAAAGATATTCCTTTGCAATACTTAATCATTTGATTGCAAACTTGTGTGTACTGATGAGACTCATCTGAACCCCAGAACATGCCAGTGTGAATGCATGGAAAACAAATTTTTATTTTCTTTCAAGAATATGATACATTCTGACCAACACTATTAAGCTAAATCAGCATTGAAAATTGACTTTACTTTTAATAGCCTTCTACAATGCTGGGGCTTCTTAAAACGGAATATTCTCTTTTCAATAGAAGTGTTATTTAAATGCTATTAAATTGTTTTTGAAAAAAAAACCGCCCAATTAGGAGGAAAACAGCCCAATCTGGCAACAGTGGAACGCGAATATCCCGTTGGTGCCTTTATTCGTAGCGCGCCACAACTAATAAGAAGTAATATTAATAAGTGGTATTAGTACTCAGTACTAGTACTTTTTCTGTAATTGTGTTGGTGGTTGACATTAATGTTGAGTGTGTAACTGCACTGTTTTGATGGAGAACTACTCGCTTGAGGTGCGCTGTTGAATTGCGTCCCTGTGGGAACCTGCGAGCAGAAATGCTTCCGCAAAAAATTAACACGGGCAAAGCGCACTGATGTAATGCATATCGATCGAATTTGTTTAAAAATCATATCACCGTTATTGAAACATTTTCTATCGCGATATATATCGATATCGAATTATTGCAACACACCCCAAAAAAGTTGGAACAGAGCACTGTGTTTCATCAGCATTCTTATAATGAGACTTGTTAATGGTTTGGTAACTAAAGACATGAATTGTTGTAGTTTTGCAAGTGAATTTTTTCTCCATTGTTGATTGACACAAGACTCCAGCTGCTCAACAGGACAACTGTGATATATAATGCTCGTTTACTATTTAATTTACCATTACGTTTACTATTTAACATCTGCATACGTGCAAATAATTATTGATTTATTAAGATTTTAATGTCATGTTTTACACATTATGGTTACATTCATGACAGAAACGGCAGTTACACAAGATTCATCAGTTCAAGTTTAATGGCAAACACAGTCATGGACAGATTTGTATCTCCAAAGAACATGACTGCATGTTTTTGGACTGTTGGAGGAAACCGGAGCTCCCAGAGGAAACCCACACAGACACAGAGAGAACATGCAAAAACCACACAGAAAGGACTCTTACCGCTCCACCTGGAAATCAAACCCAGGACCTTCTTGCTGTGAGGTGACAGTGCTACCCACAGAGACCCCGTGCCACCCACCAGTCAAGTGAATAGAATGCCTTCATTTGTCATATATACAGTGTATCACAAAAGTGAGTACACCCCTCACATTTCTGCAAATATTTTATTATATCTTTTCATGGGACAACACTATAGACATGAAACTTGGATATAACTTAGAGTAGTCAGTGTACAACTTGTATAGCAGTGTAGATTTACTGTCTTCTGAAAATAACTCAACACACAGCCATTAATGTCTAAATAGCTGCAACATAAGTGAGTACACCCCACAGTGAACATGTCCAAATTGTGCCCAAAGTGTCAATATTTTGTGTGACCACCATTATTATCCAGCACTGCCTTAACCCTCCTGGGCATGGAATTCACCAGAGCTGCACAGGTTGCTACTGGAATCCTCTTCCACTCCTCCATGATGACATCACGGAGCTGGTGGATGTTAGACACCTTGAACTCCTCCACCTTCCACTTGAGGATGCGCCACAGGTGCTCAATTGGGTTTAGTCCATCACCTTTACCTTCAGCTTCCTCAGCAAGGCAGTTGTCATCTTGGAGGTTGTGTTCGGGGTCGTTATCCTGTTGGAAAACTGCCATGAGGCCCAGTTTTCGAAGGGAGGGGATCATGCTCTGTTTCAGAATGTCACAGTACATGTTGGAATTCATGTTTCCCTCAATGAACTGCAGCTCCCCAGTGCCAGCAACACTCATGCAGCCCAAGACCATGATGCTACCACCACCATGGAGGGACAACGACACATTTGGGCACAATTTGGACATGTTCACTGTGGGGTGTACTCACTTATGTTGCAGCTATTTAGACATTAATGGCTGTGTGTTGAGTTATTTTCAGAAGACAGTAAATCTACACTGCTATACAAGCTGTACACTGACTACTCTAAGTTATATCCAAGTTTCATGTCTATAGTGTTGTCCCATGAAAAGATATAATGAAATATTTGCAGAAATGTGAGGGGTGTACTCACTTTTGTGATACACTGTACATACACAGACGTACAGTACAATGAAATTCTTTCTTCGCGTATCCCAGCTTGTTTGGAAGCTGGGGTCAGAGTGCAGGGTCAGCCACTGTACAGCACCCCTGGAGCAGAGAGGGTTGAGGGTCTTGCTTAAGGGCCCAACAGTGGCAGCATGACAGAGCCACAATTTGAACTCTCAACCTTTCGATTGTTAGCCCAACGCTCTACCCACTAGGCCAACACTGTCCACTATTGTTACTATTGTGGTTACTATTGCCCAGTTTAGTAGGAATTAATAGATACTGTTTTTACATTTTAAACGAAATAACAAGAAGTTCGGGTGGAGTCGGATTGGTGTCCTGTCCAGGGTATCCCTGCCTTGCACCCAGTGTTTCTTGGTTTCTTAATTAGTAATAATTTAGTTGAGATACTAGACTGGCAATCAGAAAGTCGTTGGTGGCTCCTCCACATCCAAATTGCAAGTGTTGGGCTCTTGAACACGATCCTTAAACTTTAACTGTGTTGGGTCCTTGAATACACCTTTAAACTTTAACTGTGTTGGGTCCTTGAATACACCTTTAAACTTTAACTGTGTTGGGCTCTTGAACACACCCTTAAATGTTAACTGTGTTGGGCCCTTGAACACACCTTTAAACTTTAACTGTGTTGGGCTCTTGAACACGACCCTTAAACTTTAACTGTGTTGGGCCCTTGAACACACCCTTAAATGTTAACTGTGTTGGGCAGATGCTTTTATTCAAAGTGATTTACAGATCTGGAATATGAAAAGTAGGGCTGGCACCGATCCGTCCAATATTGGCCCAAATCACTGGATCGGATATCGGAAGGAAAAAAACGTGTCATCCAATCCGATACTGTTGCTTAATGTAAATAACACTTCATGTAAATAAGGCCATTGTTTGTGTGTAAAGCAAAAAACACACGAAGATATGTTCCAACACAGTGCCGTTTATTGCCACTCACTCTTGATGACATCATTAACATGTGTTGGGCTCTTGAACACACCCTTAAATGTTAACTGTGTTGGGCCCTTGAACACACCCTTAAACTTTAACTGTGTTGGGCCCTTGAACACAACCTTTATACTTTAACTGCTTACAATTGTAAATCACTTTGAATAAAAGCATCTGCTTAATGCCAAATGTACGGTAAATGGGATGTAAACATTTAAAATCATAAAATACAGTAAAAAAAAAAAAAAAGAAAGAAAGTAAAAACTAATACTGGAGTGGTGTTTTAGAGAAAACTTAACCCAATAATACAATTTTTGTAAGCAATGTTTTTAAAGCTTATTACACAGATACTATGGACCTTGTTCTCTCTGTTGACATGCCCAAATGAAAAACCTGAGTACTTGAGTGATTCACCAGCACCAGCAGTTGGGCAAGACCATGGAATGTAGAATTAGTAGTAGTTCTGTATGGAAACACTCCTTGTTTTTATTTCTTTAAAAACTGGCCACTTAAAGTTGGTTTTACAACTGGGCTAAATGCTAAGTGTTCATTTTTTAATAAAAAAAAGAAATTATTTTCTTTCAAAAAGCCTCTTGACTGATTTGTCATAACACTTGACACAAAATTGTTTGTAAGAGTTGTAATGTGTAATTAGTATTAACTAATTGTAATAGTGTATAACCAATACTACGCCTAGCAGTGCTTTACAAATACCAGACTTAAAGCAAGATTCATGGTGTTTAGTAATAAATAGACCACTGCAATGTTTCTGATAGACAGGCAGCATGCTGTTCCAAACTGTCTGTGTGTGCCTATATTAAAGCCAAAGCAAACTGCAGTTTAGGTTTTTTCCATTTACTGTTTGTTATACTTGCAAATGTTCCAAGCCCATCACTGGAAGTTAATGTTTATGGTCTACCCAAGGTCACTAACTGTGGAAGCGGCAGTCCAGGACTAACAGAAAATAATGTTATGCTGGTGCACATTTTACACATGAACAGAACATCTACAGTAGATGAATAATCTGCTCATTTCACTTTAGTAAAAAAATACAATAGTAAAACACAAGCACAGTGAAGATTAAGAGTACGCTTGGAAGTGATGCCGATTTGTTACTTAATAAGCAACAACCATTAAGTCAAAAAGGTTCACAGCTACAGTGCAGTCAGTTATACCTGTCACACACTAGGGCTGGGCAGTATGACCAAAAATTTGTATCACAGTATTTTTTAAGATTCTGACGGTTTCATGGTATATTACGGTATGTTTTACTTTTTGTATGACTGGGACTTTTTATATGTCTGTGGCTTATTCTACATTCATTAGTACATGGAATATGAAAAGTAGGGCTGGCACCGATCCGTCCAATATTGGCCCAAATCACTGGATCGGATATCGGAAGGAAAAAAACGTGTCATCCAATCCGATACTGTTGCTTAATGTAAATAACACTTCATGTAAATAAGGCCATTGTTTGTGTGTAAAGCAAAAAACACACGAAGATATGTTCCAACACAGTGCTGTTTATTGCCACTCACTCTTGATGACATCATTAACATGTGCCACTGATCCGCAACAGCCATTCAGGAATTAAAACACACTGATCTACTTCAACTAAATCATCTACTACTGCCGCATCTAAACACACTGTTTAAACACAATAAAAATCATCTACTACTGCCGCATCTAAACACACTGTTTAAACACAATAAAAATCATCTACTACTGCCACATCTAAATACACTGTTTAAACACAATAAAAATCATCTACTACTGCCACATCTAAACACACTGTTTAAACACAATAAAAATAATCTACTACTGCCACAACTAAACACACTGTTTAAACACAATAAAAATCATCTACTACTGTCACATCTAAATACACTGTTTAAACACAATAAAAATCATCTACTACTGCCACATCTAAACACACTGTTTAAACACAATAAAAATCATCTACTACTGCCACAACTAAACACACTGTTTAAAAACAATAAAAATCATCTATTACTGCCACAACTAAACACACTGTTTAAACACAAAAAAAATCATCTATTACTGCCACATCTAAATACACTGTTTAAACACAATAAAAATCATCTATTACTGCCACATCTAAAATCACTGTTGAAACACAATAAAAATTATCTACTACTGCCACAACTACACACTGTTTAAACACAATAAAAATCCTCTACTACTGCCACATCTTAAAACACTGTTTAAACACAATAAAAATCATCTATTACTGCCACATCTAAAAACACTGTTTAAACACAATAAAAATCATCTACTACTGCCACAACTAAACACACTGTTTAAACACAATAATTTTTTTTTACTACTGCCACATCTAAACACACTGTTTAAACACAATGAAAATCATCTACTACTGCCACATCTAAAAACACTGTTTAAACACAATAAAAACCATCTACTACTGCCACATCTAAAAACACTGTTTAAACACAATAAAAATCATCTACTACTGCCCCAACTAAAAACACTGTTTAAACACAATAAAAATAATCTACTACTGCCACATCTAAACACACTGTTTAAACACAATAAAAAATCATCTACTACTGCCACATCTAAAAACACTGTTTAAACACAATAAAAACCATCTACTACTGCCACATCTAAAAACACTGTTTAAACACAATAAAAATCATCTACTACTGCCACATCTAAAAACACTGTTTAAACACAATAAAAACCATCTACTACTGCCACATCTAAAAACACTGTTTAAACACAATAAAAATCATCTACTACTGCCAACCCTAAACACACTGTTTAAACACAATAAAAAATCATCTACTACTGCCACATCTAAACACAATGTTTAACACAATAAAAATCATCTACAACTGCCCCAACTAAACACTCTGTTTAAACACAATAAAAATAATCTACTACTGCCACATCTAAACACACTGTTTAACACAATAAAAATCATCTACAACTGCCACATCTAAACACACTGTTTAACACAATAAAAATCATCTACAACTGCCACAACTAAACACACTGTTTAAACACAATAAAAATCATCTACTACTGCCACAACTAAACACACTGTTTAAACACAATAAAAATCATCTAATACTGCCACAACTAAACACACTGTTTAAACACAATAAAAATCATCTACAACTGCCACAACTAAACACACTGTTTAAACACAATAAAAATCTTCTACTACTGCCACAACTAAACACACTGTTTAAACACAATAAAAATCATCTACTACTGCCACAACTAAACACACTGTTTAAACACAATAAAAATCATCTACAACTGCCACAACTAAACACACTGTTTAAACACAATAAAAATCATCTACTACTGCCACAACTAAACACACTGTTTAAACACAATAAAAATCATCTACTACTGCCCCAACTAAACACACTGTTTAAACACAATAAAAATCATCTACTACTGCCACATCTAAACACACTGTTTAAACACAATAAAATCATCTACAACTGCCACAACTAAACACACTGTTTAAACACAATAAAAATCATCTACTCCTGCCACAACTAAACACACTGTTTAAACACAATAAAAATCATCTACAACTGCCACAACTAAACACACTGTTTAAACACAATAAAAATCATCTATTACTGCCACATCTAAATACACTGTTTAAACACAATAAAAATCATCTACTACTGCCACATCTAAATACACTGTTTAAACACAATAAAAATTATCTACTACTGCCACATCTAAACACACTGTTTAAACACAATAAAAATCATCTATTACTGCCACATCTAAACACACTGTTTAAACACAATAAAAATAATCTACAACTGCCACAACTAAACACACTGTTTAAACACAATAAAAATCATCTACTACTGCCACAACTAAACACACTGTTTAAACACAATAAAAATCATCTACTACTGCCACAACTAAACACACTGTTTAAACACAATAAAAATCATCTACAACTGCCACAACTAAACACACTGTTTAAACACAATAAAAATCATCTACTACTGCCACAACTAAACACACTGTTTAAACACAATAAAAATCATCTACTACTGCCACAACTAAACACACTGTTTAAACACAATAAAAATCATCTACTACTGCCACATCTAAACACACTGTTTAAACACAATAAAAATCATCTACTACTGCCACAACTAAACACACTGTTTAAACACAATAAAAATCATCTACTACTGCCACATCTAAACACACTGTTTAAACACAATAAAAATCATCTACTACTGCCACAACTAAACACACTGTTTAAACACAATAAAAATCATCTACTACTGCCACAACTAAACACACTGTTTAAACACAATAAAAATCATCTACAACTGCCACAACTAAACACACTGTTTAAACACAATAAAAATCATCTACTACTGCCACATCTAAACACAATGTTTAACACAATAAAAATCATCTACAACTGCCCCAACTAAACACACTGTTTAAACACAATACAAATCATCTACTACTGCCACATCTAAACACACTGTTTAACACAATAAAAATCATCTACAACTGCCACATCTAAACACACTGTCTAACACAATAAAAATCATCTACAACTGCCACAACTAAACACACTGTTTAAACACAATAAAAATCATCTACTACTGCCACAACTAAACACACTGTTTAACACAATAAAAATCATCTAATACTGCCACAACTAAACACACTGTTTAAACACAATAAAAATCATCTACAACTGCCACAACTAAACACACTGTTTAAACACAATAAAAATCATCTACTACTGTCACAACTAAACACACTGTTTAAACACAATAAAAATCATCTACTACTGCCACATCTAAAAACACTGTTTAAACACAATAAAAATCATCTACTACTGCCACAGCTAAACACACTGTTTAAACACAATAAAAATCATCTACTACTGCCACATCTAAACACACTGTTTAAACACAATAAAATTATCTACTACTGCCACAACTAAACACACTGTTTAAACACAATAAAAATCATCTACAACTGCCACAACTAAACACACTGTTTAAACACAATAAAAATCATCTACTACTGCCACAACTAAACACACTGTTTAAACACAATAAAAATCATCTACTACTGCCACATCTAAACACACTGTTTAAACACAATAAAAATCATCTACTACTGCCACAACTAAACACACTGTTTAAACACAATAAAAATCATCTACTACTGCCACAACTAAACACACTGTTTAAACACAATAAAAATAATCTATTACTGCCACAACTAAACACACTGTTTAAACACAATAAAAATAATCTACTACTGCCACAACTAAACACACTGTTTAAACACAATAAAAATCACTTTATAAATGATACATCGCTCGCATGAGATAAAGAAAACCTATCTTGTCCTGGCTTTTATATATCTCACATCCTCAACGATTAATCCATTAGTGTTATAAAATAAAACAAACTACACCCTTTCCAATTTTTCTCTTTAAAATCCAGCAGGGTTTTTAATAAGCGCGTTTTGGTTTTTAATAATCTAAAAACGTGACAGAACTTTAACCGAAAATTTTAACTCTGCATCAATTCTAACTGGTCCATCACGTTTGACTGACATCCACATCCTCCAATTGTAGACACTTTTGTTAAACAAGCCAAAAATGCTTCTAAATGTTCTGTGTGTAAAAGTAAAAAAAAAAACCAGCAGTTTTGTATAAGTGTGATTGTAGATTATGTATTTATTCCTTTAGAATATTTGTTTCACAGTCTGAGCATCGTTATTTAGATAGCTAGTTTAACCATGGTGCATTGAATTACTGCTTAGTTGTTTGAGAGGAGAACTGACGGTATCGGATTGGTATCGTTATTGGCAGATACTCAATTTGCAGTATCGGTATCGGACATAAAAAAAGTGGTATCAAGCCAGCCCTACTAAAAAGTTTTAATTTCACCATCTATATTTATTTATTAGGATTTTAACATCATGTTTTAAACATGGCTTACATTCGTGACAGAAATGGTAGTAACTGGTTACACAAGATTCACCAGTTCAAGTTTAATGTCAAACACAGTCATGGACAATTTTGTATCTCCAATTCACCTCACTTGCATGTTTTTGGACTGTAGGAGGAAACCGGAGCTCCGGGGGGGAAACCCACGCAGACACGGGGAGAACATGCAAACTTCACACAGAAAGGACCCGGAGTACCATATATATAATAAAAGTTTACTATACTATAAGTAAGTACTATAAGCTTTGTTTAGCCACAAAAAATGACACAATATATGATGGAATCAGTCGCTGTGAAACTGTTGCAATAAATACAATTTTTATTGTTTATTTAATGTTTAAGAACTGTTCTTGTGAACTGATGAATCTTGTGTAATAAGTAACTACCGTTCCTGTCATTAATGTAACCAAAGTGTAAAACATGACATTAAAATCCTAATAAACAAACAAACATCATTCTGAAACAGTGACCCCTCTTACAGAGAGACCCCCTCATTTACAAAAATTAAAACTCGACTACCGTCTGCATGCAAGCAAACTAAATTAGCCTGACAGTTCGACTTTCTGTGCCAAAAGCACTAATTCTCTTGGCATTACTTTAGATTCATTCATCCTGTCTTTAATGAATAACCACAAGACTGATTTCCCCTTTTATGAACATTTAAATGTTTTATAAAAATGTAATCATATAAAAAATTTTCAATACAAAAAAATTGTCTCCAAAGATAATTAAATTCCAGAGTAAAATCTGACAGCAAAACCTTCCAGCTAGGAGCATAATCATTAAAAATGCCACCTTAAGTGATGAGATGTAAAATGCATTGTCTTAATGTTATGCTCTCAATTAGGAAATTAGGAACATTTTAATGGCAAGAATATTTCTCTATCAAGGTGCTACATTAGCAAACGCTGGTGCCACACAGCTGAATTCTGACCTTATCTCAAGGTGTAGTGGGTTTCCTTTGGGTACTTGGTACTCTACCACAGGAGTTTTCAACCGATACGTGAGTACCTGTCCAGGGGGGCATGACATTACAAGATTTTACTTCTAAAACTAAAGCAATTCATTTTTCACCCACAGGAGACATATTTGATTTATCTCGCTGACCACACACAATTTTCTATTTTTCCCACTTTTTTCCCCCAATTTTTCTCCCCTAATCTAGTCATGTCCAATTACCCTGATTGCATCCTCTATACTGATTCGACCCTTCACCGCTGACTGAGGACGCCTCTCAACTGACATACGCCCCCTCCGGTACGTACAGTCACTACAGACTGCATTTTTCACCTGCACGAGTCGAATTCATACATTTGACGGGCACTGTGTATGGAGGGCCACACCCCCATCAGCATTATTCCTCAGCCCTGTGCAGGCGCCATCAGTCAGCCAGCAGGGGCCGCAGTTGCACCAGTTATGACAGGGCTCTAGAGTGCGACCAATTTGGTCGCACATGCGACCTAATTTCTCAATGGTGCGACTAAAAAAAATCTCAGGTCGCACCGGTGCGACCAGGCGTCCGAGGGAAAAAAAAACAACAGATACACATTAGGCCAATATCATGGTCTAAACCAATCAGAGATAGTGAAGGGCGGGACAATATTGTAGCGGTGATATGTGAGCGACATTCAGCTCAGCCAATCAGAATGCAGCACCAGGTTTATACACGTGTGTTCGGACGTTCTGCAGTAAGTTTAGTTTTGTATATGAGACTCGCCGGATGTCCCCAGAATGGAAGTTCGGGTTCTGGAGCTCGGCGGTAAAGTGTTGTAACACTCACTTAAGTCCTGACTAAACAGTTAAAGTGACTCGACCCTGTCGTGTGCCTTTATTCCCACACCTCCACCACCGCACAGCAAAAGACCCGCAGCATCCCCACCGGACAGCGGCTAGGTGAGCCGACCCTCTACAGTAGCAAGGGGCTAATGCTAGCGGTAAAGTGCTGCGATAGTGAAAGTAAAAACACGACAATATTTTCGTTAAGTAAAATATAAAAATAACTAAAAGACCAAAATATATTACAATACATGTAGTCAAAATACGCAGTAAGTGCACCACAAGCGATTTTGGGAATCTGTGTAAAAGATCCAGTAAAGCCGATAATATAATGCACTGCATTTAAGATTACACTCTAACACACACACAAACATATACATATAATTTTAAATATACACACACATATAAATAGATATACACACATACATACACATTTACTCTATTATTTTTATAATTTTTATAAGTGTGCTATAATTAGTCTGTAATACTATAATGAACTGTAAAGAAGACAGTGACCGGCAATAGTATATTTGTGACTGGTTCTAATACATTTCGAATTGAAAGGCTGAAAAAGCCCAATGCATCTATAAAACACATTACATGCCGCGATAAATGCACTGCCCAAGTGTCCCCCTCTCCCCACTGCCTTTCAGCGGCAGGCAGCAGCAAACAGATCATCAGACGAGGCCATGTTGACCAGATTGTTAGTTATTTCCAAGTCAATATTGCCTGTATGGACAGTGATAAAAAAAAAAAAAAAAAAAAGTGAACCTGTAAAACTGCGGTGTTAAATGCGATGTGGTCGAAAATTTGGGTGCACCTAACTTTTGTGCTGGTGCACCTAAGAAAAAAAGTTAGGTGCACCAGTGCAACCAGTGCAAAACGTTAGTCTAGAGCCCTGTATGAGGACCTATGATCCGACTTTCTTTACCCTCTAACCCTGAACAGCCAATCGTTGTTCATGCTGCTGCCCAACCCAGTCGGAAAGGCAGAGCTGAGATTCGATACGATGTATTCGAAACCCCAACTCTGGTGCGCTAGCGTACTGCGCCACCTGAGTGGTCACACACGCACATTTAATGGTATCCAGTACAGTCTTAAAAAAACTTAAAAATAGGGCTAACAGTAAAGATAAATCAGTGACAAAAACAATGACCACTGTTATAGGACATGTGTGTTTGTGTCTTTAAGGGAGGTGTATAGTGGGAGATGCTCTGTTCACAATATCGCTGTGTCAATAAGTAAGTCAGGAGTCGATTCGTATAAAGTGAAGTGTAAGTTTCTTTTCTCAGTCAGCTCTCTGTTTTTACTGTTATTAGTGATGGCTGCGGTTTCGAATAAACACCAGCTACTACTGAACATTTTGTGTGACTGACATTCCTTACAGGTCGGAGGCTTAATTAAATTGGCTCTTACCACAGAGCGGTAGCCAAGTTAGACTAGTTCTTCCCGTGGAGCTAAAAGTTAGCTCACCCTAGTTTGAGGTCGGCACACGAAAGGGGGCGCATGTCCAAAAAGGTTCAAAACCCCTGCTTAACCATGTGGTAAGGAGACTGAAGACTGTAAAACTGCCCCACACTATAAGTAGGTGAGAGTGTGATGCACTGGCACTCTGTCCAGGATGTCAAAATGTATTCCTCATCTTGTACCAAGAGTCTAGCACGCAAGAGTCTAGCACGCAAGTCATTTTTGACAAGACCTCATCTGATGTGATATTATTATCACCACAGAACTGAAATCTATGGTGCTGTAAATACATAGTTATCCCTTCCTGGTTTACACACACACACACACACACACACACACAGATGCAATCTGAAATATTCAATCCCCTCACCTTAAAAGGTATTATGGTGATGTGTCTAAGGTTAAATGAAAACAAGAGGTCTCAGTAAACAGAGAGAGAATAATTATTTATCCATAAAAGTCATTTTGATGTTATAATTTGACATAATTTTTAATTGAAATGGAGCTGCTCAGGTGGCGCATCAGTAAAATACGCTAGCACACTAGAGATGGGATTTCGAATACATCATATCGAATCTCAGCACCGCCATCCGCCTTGGGCTGGGCAGCTACATTGGCTGTTGTTCATAGGGTAGGACAAGCCGGACCAGGGTTCCTCATAACTGAGTGAATTACGACCTCTGCTGGCTGGTTGATGCCATCTGCACAGAGTCGAGGAATAATGTTGATCAGGGTGTGGCGCTCCGTACACAAAGCTGATCGGCATATGAACTCGCCTCGTGCAAGTGAAAGATGCAGTCGGCTACTGCACACGTGTCAGAGGGGGCGTGTGACAGTCTCGCTCTCCTAAATCAGGGCGGGGGTCAGCACCAGTAGAGAGGAAGCATAACGCAATTGGGTAAAATTTGGACGCGCAAAAAATCGGGAGAGAAAAGGGGAAAAATGCATACAAAAATTAAACAGAAAACATCTTGTTCTCTTCACAAAGTTCATGTGCACCATGATTCAACTCCCAGCCTCAGTACTTGGTGAAACAACTGTTTGCTTTGAAACTTTCTAATAAGTGCTAACAAGCTTCTGACACCTCTCTTACAGAATCTTCGTCCATTTTTCTCGTTCAAAAGCCTCCAGCTTAATGAGGTTTGAGGGCTTTCATGCTGCTGGTACTGCTGCCTTCTTTAAACCTCACAAAAGATTTTCTTTGAGATTTAAATTTGGAGACTGAAATGCCACTTCAGAATATTCCAGGACTGATTCCCTAACCAAGCTTTGGTTGACTTGGAAAACTTTCCATCCTGTTGGAAAGTCATTTCATCACTATTTTAACACAAAAGGCATCACCTTGCTCCTCAAAATGCCTCGGTATTCCTGTGAATCTGTGATGTCAGTCACAGGGTCAAGTTTGCCAGTTTCTGTGGCAAAAAAAACATCCCCTCATCACTGACCCACCTCCATGCTTGACCGTGGGGATAGAATCCTTTTGGTCATAAGTAAGGCCCTACCTAATTCATGGCCGTGAAAATTGATGGATGAACCCTAAAATGAGCCGTTTCCCATGTAAAATGCAATCTGCTGTGTTTGTTTGTTTATTAGAATTTTATTGTCATGTTTGGTTACATTCATGACAGGAACAGTAGTTACTCATTACACAAGGTTCATTAGTTCACAAGGTTATATCGAACACAGTCCTGGACAACTTTGTATCTCCAATTCACCTTACTTGCATGTCTTTGGACTGTGGGAGGAAACCGGAGCATCCAGAGGAAACGCACACAGACACGGGGAGAACATGCAAACTCTGCACAGAAAGGACCCGGAATGCCCCACCTGGGGATTGAACCCAGGACCTTCTTGCTGTGAGGCAACAGTGCTACCCACTTAGCCCCAATTTGCTGTGTAATTTAATACTTAACGTTTGTGTTTGATGATTTAACATGTTTCATTTAAGAGGCTCACGTTTACTGGTTAATATGCACTAGGAGGCCGCTCAGGTGGCGCAGCGGTAAAACCAGTAGTACACCAGACCTGGGATCTCGAATACATCAGCTCTGCCATGCTGCTGGGCTGAGCGGTCACATGAACAACAATTGGCCTGTTGTTCACATAGTGGTGGGGTAATGTCTCCTCGTAACTGATGCAACTATGACCTCTGCTGCTGACTGATGGTGCCTGCACAGGGGCGGGGAAGAAGTGCGTTGATTAGGGTGTGTCTCTCCGTACACAGGGCTGATCCGCATGAGCGCTTGCCTAGTGCGACTGCTGCCCACGTGTTGGAGGGGGCGTGGGTTAGCTTCGTTCTTCTCAATCCAAGTGGGGATCAACATTAGTGGAGAGGAAGCATGATGCCATCGGGCAATTGGATGCACTAAAAGTCGGGAGAACAAGCAATCCTCTGGCCATTTAGATAGCACTCAGTTAGTCAAAATGTTTTTGAAAACTCACTATTCAATTCTGTGTATGAAGAGAGGGGTTGTGTCAAAACACAGACAAGAATTTCCAAACATGAAGCCTTGCACTGTCGCTGGATGAGGTTTACATTAAACCAGACCTGGGCATTGTACGGCCCGCCATCCCCAAACGGCCCGCATGAGGTCAGTGGCAATTAAACGTAAATAAACGTACATCGCACATGCCATATAACAGGATTGTTTTTATTTTGGCGGGAGCGCTATTTCTCTACATTTCCGCAAGTTTCGATTTACGTGTGTGTGAGACGAGTGTGTCCAGTTTCACCGTGATGTGTCGGCGAACAGAACTGAGCGTGACTGACAGAGATGATAGAGTTTTTAACAAGACATGAACCTCAAAAGTCAGGTGTAAAGCTGTTTAAGGATCACAATTTAAATCTTGAACGATGCAGAGCGTCACATCTGAAGCTTTGCTAACTAAACTGCAAACCAACACGGACTTTTTATAAAGTTTTACACATCCAGGACTGGAGCAGTTAAGATCAGCTTTGTGATACCCAAATAGCAACAGCACGAAAGTTGATTAAATTGTGAAATAATGTTGATGATTTTACTCTGCCTGATTTTCATTTTCTGATTGTAACATCTATTTTAACAGTAACAGCTTATCAGAACTGTAAAATTTAGGCAATAAAAAGAAATCTTAATAATATTGAGCAGAATTAAGTTCACCCTATTGGTCCGGCCCTCCACAACAGTAACAGTTTCTAATGTGGCCCCTTGGAAAATTTAATTGCCCATTGCATTAAACCATTATGACAGGCTATGCTGTGTGTTGTAGCTTCCATTTATGAGTGCTAGTTAATGACTGAAATGTGGCACTTTGCTTTAAAACTCTGTGAAATCTGTGATTTTTGAATAACGAGGTCAGTGAAATTAAGCACATTTTCCAGTGAATTTAGTAGTGCCCTAGTCATAATCCTTACCCTTCTTGCACTAGATAAACTGCTAAATCATATAACCAAACATTTACAGTTTTAATTCATCACTACATAAAACTGTGTTCCTGAACTTTAAAGGCCTATTTAAATTCCTTCTGGTGTCTTGATCAAGAGTGGCATGCATCGAGCCCGGCCATGACCTCCTTGTTTGTTAACTGATCTTCTTATGGTGCCACTGAGACATTTGTCCGAGCCTTTATCAGGTCAGCCGGTAAGTATTTTGCAGCAACACAGGGTTTTTTATTGTCCTGGTGAGATTAAAGCCTCTAAATGAAATTGTGGGCTTTCTCTCACCACCAGGCAGGTTTGCTGATGTGCCATAATTTTGGAACTCCTGGAGAATACTCCCAATGGTGTCTATAAAAATGTTCAAGGTCTTGACAATCTACTTATACCCATTGCCCTTTTGGTGAAACAAAATTATCCCCTCTCTCAGCTTGTGTGACCGAGTTTTTATCATGGTTGCAAAACACCTTGAACACATCTCGGGGTAGTATTTATATTTATATAACACATCACAGCTAAAGCAATTTGTTAGTGAATTATACTTTAATCATGCTGTAACTCAAAATAGGTCATACAAACTAGCGGTAGGTTTTTAGATCAGCAACATTGTGTATGGGCTGGATACATGTGACCTAGCAGTATTAACATTTAATTTACATCAACTGCTTTATCCTGGTGGGTAGGGTACCACCAGAAAAAACTGGACGCAAGGCAGAACAGAGCACCAATCCATTACATAGCTTCAATTTATTTATTAATTTATTTATTTCAAATTTTGCAGCATGTTTAATATACAGTATATACTGTATATATACTGTATATATATATATACACAGGGGTTGGACAAAATAACTGAAACACCTGTCATTTTAGTGTGGGAGGTTTCATGGCTAAATTGGACCAGTCTGGTGGCCAATCTTCATTAATTGCACATTGCACCAGTAAGAGCAGAGTGTGAAGGTTCAATTAGCAGGGTAAGAGCACAGTTTTGCTCAAAATATTGCAATGCACACAACATTATGGGTGACATACCAGAGTTCAAAAGAGGACAAATTGTTGGTGCACGTCTTGCTGGCGCATCTGTGACCAAGACAGCAAGTCTTTGTGATGTATCAAGAGCCACGGTATCCAGGGTAATGTCAGCATACCACCAAGAAGGACAAACCACATCCAACAGGATTAACTGTGGACGCAAGAGGAAGCTGTCTGAAAGGGATGTTCGGGTGCTAACCCGGATTGTATCCAAAAAACATAAAACCACGGCTGCCCAAATCACGGCAGAATTAAATGTGCACCTCAACTCTCCTGTTTCCACCAGAACTGTCCGTCGGGAGCTCCACAGGGTCAATATACACGGCCGGGCTGCTATAGCCAAACCTTTGGTCACTCGTGCCAATGCCAAACGTCGGTTTCAATGGTGCAAGGAGCGCAAAACTTGGGCTGTGGACAATGTGAAACATGTATTGTTCTCTGATGAGTCCACCTTTACTGTTTTCCCCACATCCGGGAGAGTTACGGTGTGGAGAAGCCCCAAAGAAGCGTACCACCCAGACTGTTGCATGCCCAGAGTGAAGCATGGGGGTGGATCAGTGATGGTTTGGGCTGCCATATCATGGCATTCCCTTGGCCCAATACTTGTGCTAGATGGGCGCGTCACTGCCAAGGACTACCGAACCATTCTGGAGGACCATGTGCATCCAAAGGCGGTGCCGTGTATCAGGATGACAATGCACCAATACACACAGCAAGACTGGTGAAAGATTGGTTTGATGAACATGAAAGTGAAGTTGAACATCTCCCATGGCCTGCACAGTCACCAGATCTAAATATTATTGAGCCACTTTGGGCTGTTTTGGAGAAGCGAGTCAGGAAACGTTTTCCTCCACCAGCATCACGTAGTGACCTGGCCACTATCCTGCAAGAAGAATGGCTTAAAATCCCTCTGACCACTGTGCAGGACTTGTATATGTCCTTTCCAAGACGAATTGACGCTGTATTGGCCGCAAAAGGAGGCCCTACACCATATTAATAAATTATTGTGGTCTAAAACCAGGTGTTTCAGTTATTTTGTCCAACCCCTGTATATATATATATATACAGTGTATCACAAAAGTGAGTACACCCCACACATTTCTGCAAATATTTTATTATATCTTTTCATGAAACAACACTATAGACATGAAACTTGGATATAACTTAGAGTAGTCAGTGTACAGCTTGTATAGCAGTGTAGATTTACTGTCTTCTGAAAATAACTCAACACACAGCCATTAATGTCTAAATAGCTGGCAACATAAGTGAGTACACCCCACAGTGAACATGTCCAAATTGTGCCCAAATGTGTCGTTGTCCCTCCCTGGTGTCATGTGTCAAGGTCCCAGGTGTAAATGGGAAGCAGGGCTGTTAAATTTGGTGTTTTGGGTACAATTCTCTCATACTGGCCACTGGATATTCAACATGGCACCTCATGGCAAAGAACTCTCTGAGGATGTGAGAAATAGAATTGTTGCTCTCCACAAAGATGGCCTGGGCTATAAGAAGATTGCTAACACCCTGAAACTGAGCTACAGCATGGTGGCCAAGGTCATACAGCGGTTTTCCAGGACAGGTTCCACTCGGAACAGGCTTCGCCAGGGTCGACCAAAGAAGTTGAGTCCACGTGTTCGGCGTCATATCCAGAGGTTGGCTTTAAAAAATAGACACATGAGTGCTGCCAGCATTGCTGCAGAGGTTGAAGACGTGGGAGGTCAGCCTGTCAGTGCTCAGACCATACGCCGCACACTGCATCAACTCGGTCTGCATGGTCGTCATCCCAGAAGGAAGCTGACGCACAAGAAAGCCAGCAAACAGTTTGCTGAAGACAAGCAGTCCAAGAACATGGATTACTGGAATGCCCTGTGGTCTGACGAGACCAAGATAAACTTGTTTGGCTCAGATGGTGTCCAGCATGTGTGGCGGCGCCCTGGTGAGAAGTACCAAGACAACTGTATCTTGCCTACAGTCAAGCATGGTGGTGGTAGCATCATGGTCTTGGGCTGCATGAGTGCTGCTGTCACTGGGGAGCTGCAGTTCATTGAGGGAAACATGAATTCCAACATGTACTGTGACATTCTGAAACAGAGCATGATCCCCTCCCTTCTCATGGCAGTTTTCCAACAGGATAACGACCCCAAACACAACCTCCAAGATGACAACTGCCTTGCTGAGGAAGCTGAAGGTAAAGGTGATGGACTAAACCCAATTGAGCACCTGTGGCACATCCTCAAGTGGAAGGTGGAGGAGTTCAAGGTGTCTAACATCCACCAGCTCCGTGATGTCATCATGGAGGAGTGGAAGAGGATTCCAGTAGCAACCTGTGCAGCTCTGGTGAATTCCATGCCCAGGAGGGTTAAGGCAGTGCTGGATAATAATGGTGGTCACACAAAATATTGACACTTTGGGCACAATTTGGACATGTTCACTGTGGGGTGTACTCACTTATGTTGCCAGCTATTTAGACATTAATGGCTGTGTGTTGAGTTATTTTCAGAAGACAGTAAATCTACACTGCTATACAAGTTGTACACTGACTACTCAAAGTTATATCCAAGTTTTATTTCTATAGTGTTGTCCCATGAAAAGATATAATAAAATATTTGCAGAAATGTGTGGGGTGTACTCACTTTTGTGATACACTGTATATATATATACAGTGTATCACAAAAGTGAGTACACCCCTCACATTTCTGCAGATATTTAAGTATATCTTTTCATGGGACAACACTGACAAAATGACACTTTGACACAATGAAAAGTAGTCTGTGTGCAGCTTATATAACAGTGTAAATTTATTCTTCCCTCAAAATAACTCAATATACAGCCATTAATGTCTAAACCACCGGCAACAAAAGTGAGTACACCCCTAAGAGACTACACCCCTAAATGTCCAAGCACTGCTTGTCATTTTCCCTCCAAAATGTCATGTGATTTGTTAGTGTTACTAGGTCTCAGGTGTGCATAGGGAGCAGGTGTGTTCAATTTAGTAGTACAGCTCTCACACTCTCTCATACTGGTCACTGAAAGTTCCAACATGGCACCTCATGGCAAAGAACTCTCTGAGGATCTTAAAAGACGAATTGTTGCGCTACATGAAGATGGCCAAGGCTACAAGAAGATTGCCAACACCCTGAAACTGAGCTGCAGCACAGTGGCCAAGATCATCCAGCGTTTTAAAAGAGCAGGGTCCACTCAGAACAGACCTCGCGTTGGTCGTCCAAAGAAGCTGAGTGCACGTGCTCAGCGTCACATCCAACTGCTGTCTTTGAAAGATAGGCGCAGGAGTGCTGTCAGCATTGCTGCAGAGATTAAAAAGGTGGGGGGTCAGCCTGTCAGTGCTCAGACCATACGCCGCACACTACATCAAATTGGTCTGCATGGCTGTCACCCCAGAAGGAAGCCTTTTCTGAAGTCTCTACACAAGAAAGCCCGCAAACAGTTTGCTGAAGACATGTCAACAAAGGACATGGATTACTGAAACCATGTCCTATGGTCTGATGAGATTGTTTGGTTCAGATGGTCTCAAGCATGTGTGGCGGCAATCAGGTGAGGAGTACAAAGATAAGTGTGTCATGCCTACAGTCAAGCATGGTGGTGGGAATGCCATAATCTGGGGCTGCATGAGTGCAGCAGGTGTTGGGGAGTTACATTTCATTGAGGGACACATGAACTCCAATATGTACTGTGAAATACTGAAGCAGAGCATGATCCCCTCCCTCCGGAAACTGGGTCGCAGGGCAGTGTTCCAGCATGATAATGACCCCAAACACACCTCTAAGACGGCCACTGCTTTATTGAAGAGGCTGAGGGTAAAGGTGATGGACTGGCCAAGCATGTCTCCAGACCTAAACCCAATAGAACATCTTTGGGGCATCCTCAACCGGAAGGTGGAGGAGCGCAAAGTCTCGAATATCCGCCAGCTCCGTGATGTCGTCATGGAGGAGTGGAAAAGCATTCCAGTGGCAACCTGTGAAGCTCTGGTAAACTCCATGCCCAGGAGAGTTAAGGCAGTTCTGGGAAATAATGGTGGCCACACAAAATATTGACACTTCAGGAACTTTAACTAAGGGGTGTACTCACTTTTGTTGCCGGTGGTTTAGACATTAATGGCTGTATATTGAGTTATTTTGAGGGAAGAATAAATTTACACTGTTATATAAGCTGCACACAGGCTACTTTTCATTGTGTCAAAGTGTCATTTTGTCAGTGTTGTCCCATGAAAAGATATACTTAAATATCTGCAGAAATGTGAGGGGTGTACTCACTTTTGTGATACACTGTATATACATATATGTGTGTGTGTGTGTTATTTATGGCAGGACAGGTGTTACAGTTCAGTTTGTTCATTGTTTTATGTACTGTATTTTCATCGGTGGGTAGCACTGTCACCTCACAGCAGGAAGGTCCTGGGTTCGATCCCCAGGCAGGGCAGTCCGGGTCCTTTCTGTGTGGAGTTTGCATGTTCTCCCCGTGTCTGTGTGGGTTTCCTCTAGGAGCTCCGGTTTCCTCCCACAGTCCAAAAACATGCAGTCAGGTTAATTGGATGTGTGTGTGTGTGTGTGTGTGTGTGTGTGAGTGTATATGTGTGTCTGCCCTGCGCCCCGTCCAGGGTGTTACTGTGTGCCTTGCGCCCATTGAAAAGCTGGAATGGGCTCCAGCTCTGAGCTCTTTTTTAAGGGCTTGGGTTGTAGCTCACTGGTGGATTGAGTAGCTGGTGTAGCTGCAGTCCAGCACTAATCTCTTTTTTTGCCTGGTAAATTTCTGCCTTTTCTGTTTACTTGTGATCAAGTGAAGCGATTCCTGCTCCAATGAATGTGTTCACCTATATGTGCTATCACCTAATACTGCTTCGGGCTGTGGTTTATGCTTTGGTTTCGTTCTTTAAAACTGAATGAAATTGAAACAAATCAGAACTTAAAATGCAGGTCAGACCATAAAACATTGTATCCCTGCTACAGCTGCTATGTAGTCACACTGACATGTGGTTACAGGTGTGCAGAATCAGTAAAAAATCTTCAGAATACTGAAGCCTAAGAACTCATTAGCAGCCAGTCATGTAACAGCAGTGCAATGTATAAACACCATACAGACACTGCTTAAGAGCTGTAGTTTTAAGGTTTAGGTTTAAACTACACTGGATTTAGAAAGTATTTAGACCCCTTGACTGTTTGTGCACTTTGTGTTGTGAATTTAATTTTGAATGGTTATAAATACCATTTTAACACATCGATCCACACTTAATCATTTACATTGATGGGGAAACATGTTAACAAAGATTTTAAATAATTAATTAAAAACTGAAATATTTTATTTACAAAATTATTCATAACCCTTGCAGTGACGCTTTATTGTCAGGTGCATGTGTCTATACCTTAAATTGAGTCAAGTGTTGCCAAAGTTAGGAAAGGCATATGCTTGGGTCTATGATAAATTACACTGCAGTGTCAGAACAAAGACTAAGCCATGATGTCCAAGGACCAAATCAAGGCAAAGATATCTAAGGCTTTAGGTGTTTCAAGAACCACAACAGCCTCCTAAAGCTGGCTTGAAAGATGGTCATCCAGGCAAAAATGACCTTAGTCTGTAAGGCAAGAAAGAAACCAGTGTACTAGTGGAGAGATAAGAGAACCAGTTGGACAGACCATCAAGCCAAAGTCAGGCCTTTAAGGAAGTGGCAGGACAGGAGCCACTATTGAGTAAAAAACATACAACAGCCCACTTGGAGTTTGCTAAACTGGCAACATGAGGACAACATGGACAACATGGTCTGATATGATGAAAAGTAAACTCTGCAGAACTGCAAGCACCACGTCTGATTAAACACAGGCACTGTACATAGACTGGATAACACCATCCCTACAGTTAAACATGATGGTAGCAACAACATGCTATATGGGTGCTTCTCAGTGGCAGTGAGATTGGGTGGTAAGAACTGACAGGAAGATGAATGTACTTAAATGCAGGAACATCCCTGAAAAAAAACTTTCTCCGGAGCACACACTAACCCTAGATTCACAATGGGGCATCAGTTTAATTTTTAACACAACACCCAATGAGTAATTTCTGGGCAAGTCTCTAAATGTTCTTGAGCAGCCTATTCAAAGCCCAGCCTTAAATCGCACTGAACATTTGTGGAGACACCAGAAGTTCACAGTCTGCCATGACAAACAGAATCAACTGCTCAGATTCAGTTTTGAATAGCTGGTAAAAACATTTTCACTTCATTATGGGTGATTACATGTAAACTGGTAGCTAAAACGCCAATTACATTTAAATCAAATCCAATGTTGTGGAATTCTTTGACTGTGGCATTCTTGTTGGTGCCAGACAGGCTGGTTCGCGGATGTCTGAAACTGCCAATTTTCTGGAAATTTTACACACAACACTTTACTGTTTACACAGTAAAGACATTAAACGAGCAACACATCAGCTGGTATTAATGTCCTGTTAAAAGAGGTCAGAAAAGAAAAGTCACACTGGTTCAAGCTGACAGGGAGGCTATATTAATTCAAATAGCAATTCTTTATAATTGTCATGAGCAAAACATTAACATTTACAACATTCAGAAACAAAAATTTTTCATTAAACGTGACTTACAACTGTGACTTTATACAAGGCAAGAGATGGCGTATTAGGGCCACTGTGAAAAATATTTGTAAGTTTCGATTTCAAGAATAAAGTCATATAAGTTTCGATTTCGAGAATAAAGTCAAAATATTATGAGAATAAAGTCAAAATATTATGGCCAAAGAGCCATATGTGCAGCCGTCATAGGCTTGTCAGTTCAGAGAAGCACGGGTCTCAGTACCTGGACCGACCTCCAAAATTACTGTGGTTAACCAGTAACCAGCGATTATTTTTGGGTGGCTGTTTGTATTGTTCACTTCCATTCACATGACATGACAACTAAACCCGTCAATGCAACCATTTATAGTGACGCCATACGGCTTTAGTTTATGGTACAAGTCCATAAGGCTCGGTTGAAGTACTGGCGACGACGCAGACGCCGAGCGCACCAGTGGCACACGTTCTTCTAAATAAACACAGTTTATTACAAAGCAGTTTCATCGTCCTTACAGTAATAACAAACGGGTGCTGATGTGGTAAGAGATTGGGGATTTCTTTATTTGTGAAACGATACGAATGTATAACTTTACCATATCATGTACATCCCTCATTTAACACAAGGAGATTGCTATGGCCATAATATTTCCACTTTAATCTCAAAATCATTTCGACTTTATTCTCAAAATCATTTCGACTTTATTCTCGTAATCGTTTCGACTTTATTCTCGAAATCGTTTCGACTTTATACTCGTAATCGTTTCGACTTTATACTCGTAATCGTTTCGACTTTATTCTCGAAATCGTTTCGACTTTATTCTCGAAATCGTTTCGACTTTATTCTCGAAATCGTAAACATTGTTTAAATAAAATATATTGCAGTATGGTGTAAAAAAACAGTGCTTGTATTCTTTTACTCGAGTGGTGATTTTGTTTCACATTTACATTTTCTGCATTTAGCAGACGCCTTTATCCAAAGCGACTTACAGTACAGTTACAGTATACAGTTTGAGCAATTGAGGGTTAAGGGCCTTGCTCAAGGGCCCAACAGTTGCAACCTGGCAGAGGTGAGGCTTGAACCGGCAACCCTATGATTACTAGTCCAGTACCTTAACCACTAGGCTACAGCTGCACTAGGCTACAGCTGTACATTCTGCACTGTACACTCATGCACCCTGGTCAAGAGGTGTAACCAAATTTAGCACGGTTACTTAGGTACAGTACGGGTCATTTGGCAACGGAAAAAACACTAAATGTTGGATCACTGGTTTAAAAACGTGCCATTCCATAGGGTACCATGCTGAGTAAAGCAGCATTAGATCATCCTTAACTGGAAGGAGAACATGGATCAACGTTCATTACCTTGTTTACTTATATGTATGGACCCTAGAGTTTGAATTAGAACATTGTTTTTGCCATGTACTGTACGTAGGTTCTTCAGCATTAAACAAGAAGAAGAAAAACGAAAGCATTATATTCAAATTAAATTCAAATGTAGGCAAATATTTAGAACAGTAAGTAAATCTGCATAGATATGATTAATTACTTTTCATTACAATCCTGTATTTTTTCTGCTGTTTCTGTACTGTATTCGATGTTTGTTTTGGTTTTCAGATGAGACTTGGATGAATCCCAAATACATCCATACTGCTTATAAACGCACACTAGATAGGGCTTTAAAAGGGGTTTTCATGTGTCTTACGTAGTGGACGACATGAAACTTAGTGTCCTATTTGGGATTTAGCCAATGTTTCGCTGTTTCTAATTGGACTGAACCCCGCCTTACATTCTGGTCTGTTGAGAAGTATCAGAAATCTATGTGCGAGTTTCGGAGTTTAAAGGAACACTCGTTTTATGTAAACACGTCAACAAAATACAGTCGTTAACTACATTTAAGTCAAAGTTTAAGTAAAAAAAAAACTGAAGCATAAATACCGAAACGGACGCCATTCGAGGCAGCTTAATGTAGAGAGAAGTTTGGTGGGTGGACTGACAGAAAGAAGTTTGTAAACTTTCAGTGTGACCGCTACACTAGAACTGTGACATAAGTGTTATAAGCTATATAAGGACTTACTTGCGACTGAAGTCCACTTCCTTACGCTTCTCGGTGTAGCCTTGATATTTTTCTCGACAAGACAGTCGCTTCCATGTTAGAGCCACTCGCAGGTGTCGGTAAACTTCCGCTAAGTTTTTTGTTTGGTTTTTTTCAGGAATGCAGCTTTCGTCACCGCGGTGCTGGAGACTAGCAAGATCGGTTCATTGATATCTGAGCTGCCCTACGGACAGTTACATGCCCAGCTTTTAACACACCACTACTACAACTACTTACAGTTATGTCAGGCTGACAGACTTTTCTTCCTGATATTTCACCACCTTTAATAAAGAAAAGATTTTACCATATAAAGAAGAAAGCATTTCAGGTGCGCGTGCTCGTGTCAGGGCGCTGGCTCACGCGAATCGCCACGCCCACGTGTACCTGAGTATAAACACTTCGATAACAACATCGCGCTCCTATACAAACACACATTGGCAGTAACGTTAAAAGCCTTTCTTTTTTGTATAAAAAAGTGGAACTAAAATACTTTGTTTATTACCCTGAAACCCGGTTTATACATGTAGAACTTAAAACGTTTAGAACGATAGTAACAGACCTTTGTGGTAAACCTGTCAACCAGCTCAAGTTAGTTCAGAATGCAGCAGCTCGAGCACTCACAAAAACAGAAAGTCTTATCATATTAGTCCTATTTTATTAACCCTGCATTGACTGCCAACATACCTCTGCTAACATTAAGTGGTACATGAACTGGCTCCACAGTATCAAAGTCAACTTATTACGCACCACAACCCAAGTCTACTTTTTGCAAGGTGCAGGGCCTATGTACACTGATTGGGTATAACATTATGACCACCTTCGTAATATTGTGTTGGTCCCCCTTTTTCTGCCAAAACAGCCCTGACCTGTCGAGGCACTGGACCTCTGAAGGTGTGCTGTGGTATCTGGCACCAAGATCCTTTAACTCCTGTAGGTTGCGATGTGGGGCCACCGTGGATTTAACCTGTTTGTCCAGCACATTGCCCAAAGCATCCCACTGACTTCACCGGCTTGCTTTCTTCTCATAGTGCATCCTGGTGCCATGTGTTTCCCAGGTAAGCGTCCCCGGCACCCGCGCACCCGGCCATCCACGTAATGTAAAAGAAAACGTGATTCATCAGACCAGGCCACCTTCCATTGCTCCGTGGTCCAGTTCCGATGCTCACGTACCCATTGTTGGCGCTTTCAGCGGTGGACAGGCGTCAGCATGGGCACCCTGACTGGTCTGCGGCTATGCAGCCCCATACGCAACAAACAGCGATGCACTGTGTATTTTGACACCTTTCTATCAGAACCAGCATTAACTTCTTCAGCAATTTGAGCTACAGTAGCTGGTCTGTTGGATCGGACCACACGGGCCAGCCTTCACTCCCCACGTGCATCAATGAGCCTTGGCCGCCCATGACCCTGTCGCCGGTTTACCACTGTTTCTTTCTTGGACCACTTTTGATAAATACTGATCACTGCAAACCAGGAACACCCCAAAAGAGCTGCAGTTTTGGAGATGCTCTGACCGAGTCATTTTTCTTGCTTCTAACACATCAACTTTGAGGATAAAATGTTCACTTGCAGCCTAATATATTATAATATATTCTCTGTTGTTTTACCCCGAGGGCATTCTGATGGAAACCTGTTCACCCGCCGAGGTTAAGGATTGAAGTCGAGACTGCCGGGACAACGATGCTTCTCCTGTCAGATGTGACGGGTCTGGAGTAATTGCAACGACAAGAAATCACTACAGACTTTATTGAAGACTAGAGCGGATAACAACTCTATTATTATTTAATTGTTTATTTATCTATTTATTACCAGTTATGACTTTTAGATCATTTAATTCTGTGTTTGTATGATTTGTGTAAATCGTGTATTTATTTAAAGTATCCTCCAGGCCACCCATGAAGGATGGGCCCTGCTGAGTCTGGTTCCTCTCAAGGTTTCTTCCTGTAATTTTCAGGGAGTTTTTCCTTGCCACAGTCGCCCTCGGCTTGCTCAACAGGGGTTTTTGTATCTGTTGGTCCTGGATTTTGTAAAGTTGCTTTGAGACAATGTCTATTGTAAAAAGCGCTATATAAATAAAGTTGACTTGACTTAATATATCCCACCTACTAACAGGTGCCGTGATGAAGAGATAATCAGTGTTATTCACTTCACCTGTCAGTGGTCATAATGTTATGCCTATTCGGTGTATAATGGTTATAATATGTAGACACCTAACCATGGGCATTTTGGTGTACAATTATTAACCAAGGGGTATTAATATAGAGTAGACCCCATAACAGCCTCCGCTTCTCTAAGATTTTTTTTGGATCAAAAAGAATATTAAAGATCAGACACTAATGTGAGGTCAAGTTAAAGTGCATACAAGTTGCTGTATCCCAAATACTACATAGTCTACCAAAAAAATGACTAGTCTCCCAATGACGCCAATGAAACATACTGTTTAATAAGTATGCTTCACCTTGCAGCCCCCTTATTTGCTTCATTTTAAGTGAATCTTGGCATGACAACTCAAAGTTCTTTTTGGGTTTTTACTGCTGATTTACTATAAGCAATTGGCTCTTTTTATTAAAGGTTGAAACCCATGGGAAGAGTCTAGGATGCAAGATCTTACAGTCAATTTGTCCAGTCAGTTTAAAAAAGCCTGATTTAATCACTGTACGCAAGACACCTAAGACTACAAATAACAATACTAAGTAAAAGACAGTTTTCTGTACTCTGTTTTTAATTCAACAGTAAAAATTGATCTAGGATTAGGGTTACACCCTTGCCTACATAAAACAATGCAGTTTACATCATCTTCGATCACCTCCCTCTTCTTATATTAACCCAAACATAAAAACTGATCTAGGATTAGGGTTACACCCTTGTCTACATAAAATGCAGCTTAAATCACCTCCCTCTCCACCATTTTAAAATGCCTAAATAAAGACAGTTTTGATTCATTTACATTAAAATAATCTATTTTAATTAATTATTATAAAACTTGTATGAAACACTTTAATTTACAGAGAAGCTGTGTTCCATACAGCAAGTTTAAAGATTAAACCTGATAGAGCTGGAATTAGCTAAACCTCAATCTCCATTATTGAAAATCTAGTTCCTGTGTTGCCATACTGACATTGCTCTTGTTTAATAGGTATTCTGCTTAAAAGACATGTAAAAATCATATTAAGATGAAGATGAGTGGCTCTCAAAATGGGGCCTGTGACGTGGTGTTTGAATGTACACAAAAATTTCTAAACTATAATAAAGGTCAAAGTTTGGCAACTTATATCATTATTAATGCCTAAATGCAAGTCATGTACTGTTTCTAAGTAGCCCAGATGAAAAAACAGAGTATTATACACTGATCAGCCATAAAATTTTAACCTACTTGTTTCTACACCCACTGTCCATTTTATCAGCTCCACTTAGAAGCACTTTGGAGTTCTACAATTACTGACTGTAGTCTGTCTATTTCTCTACATACTTTTTTTAGCCTGCTTTCACTCTGTTCTTCAATGGTCAGGACCCCCACAGGACCATGACAGAGCAGGTATTATTTAGGTGGTGGATCATTCTCAGCACTGCAGTGACAATGACATGGTGGTGGTGTGTTAGTGTGTGTTGTGCTGGTATGAGTGGATCAGACACAGCAGTGCTGCTGTAGTTTTTAAATACTGTGTCCACTCACTGTCCACTCTATTAGACACTCCTACCTAGTTGGTCCACCTTGTAGATGTAAAGTCAGAGACGATCACTCATCTATTGCTGCTGTTTAAGTTGGTCATTTTCTAGACCTTCATCAGTGATCACAGGACGCTGCCCATGGGGCGCTGTTGGCTGCATATTTTTGGTTGATGGACTATTCTCAGTCCAGCAGGGAAAGTGAGGTGTTTAAAAACTCCATCAGCACTACTGTGTCTTATCCACTCATACCAGCACAGCACACACTAACACACCATCACCATGTCAGTGTCACTGCAGAGCTGAGAATGATCCACCACCCAAATAATACCTACTCTGTACTCCTGGGAGAGTCCTGATCATTGAAGAACAGCATGAAAGGGGGCTTACAAAGCAGATGGACTACATACAGTCAGTAATTGTAGAACTACAAAGTGCTCCTATATGGTAAGTGAAGCCGATAAACTGGACAATGTGTGTAGAAACAAGGAGGTGCTTTTAATGTTATGGCTGATTGGTGTATAAACCTGCCAAATTGATAAAATGTAGATTTTATTTGTCATACCAGTGCAATTTAAAGACAGATTCATTTCTACAGGTTAACTACTTCGATAGCACAACCTTTAGCCCTTTGTACTTAGTTAGAATGTAATTAGTTATCTTTCTGTTCCTCACCTTTGCTTTGAATGTGTAAAAAGACCAACTAATTAAGACTTAACCTGCTGTAATTATATTATATTATTATATTACTGTTATTATATTGCATTTTCTACTTGACTGGTCACTTAAACTGAAGAAATTCAAGTTACTAGCACACCTAATTTTAAAGCTGAATGAAGCACTGTCGTTGGTTAAAACTGTGTTAACAGCTGCCTCTGGTGGAGAAACTAAACATAAGTGACTGTGTGTTACAAGCCAGATCCATTAGGTGCTTCATCTCTAATAAAAAACTGTTTAATTAATAAAATGCATACTAATGTCTTTCACTTTAAAACAATTGTTTTCATAAAATGAATCTATGAAAGCCAATGGTTTTTTAAAAATGTATTTAATTGTTATTATTATTTAATTATTATATATATTTATTTATACAAAAAGTTTGAGAGCCACTGGTCTAGATAGCAGTGAGGAAACCCAGACAGACACGGGGAGAATATGCAAACTCCACACAGAAAGGACTCCACCTGGGAATCGAACCTAGGACCTTCTTGCGGTGAAGCAACAGTGCCACCTTGCTGCCCATAGAAAAATTAATTCAGGGCAATTTAGTACTTTTGAGCAGGGGTGGCTCGGTGGGTAGCACTGTCGCCTCACAGCAAGAAGATCCTGGGTTCATTCCCCAGGTGGAGTGGTCTGGGTCCTTTCTGTGTGGTTTTTGCATGTTCTCCCCGTGTCTGCGTGGGTTTCCGCCGAGAGCTCCGGTTTCCTCCCACAGTCCAAAGACGTGCAAGTGAGGTGAATTGGAGACACAAAATTGTCCATGACTGTGTTCGATATAAACTTGTGAACTGAAGAGCCGTGTGTGGTGAGTAACTACCGTTCGTGTCATGGATGTGGCCAAGGTGTGAAACATGATGTTAAAATCCTAATAAACAAACAAAGAAACTTTTAAGTAGAGTTGAGGTTAAGGACCTTAACTCTACTTAAGGTTAAGGACTTATAAGCATTTAATTACTATAAAGCAAGTGCACAAAATCCAACACCATTGTGCAGTTTTTTTTTCTCAGTCTTGGATTAAAATGGCATTTTACACATGTATGAGAGCTGGGCCTAACTCTCTGTAAGGCATAAAATGCATTGAATTTTTTTATAATCTTTAATGTTTTTATTACCACCTTACATTTATTTGTTGCTTACTTTTAATACAGGCTCCTGCAGAACACAAAAGAATGGATTACATTGCAGCTGCCAGCTGTTTTTAATGAGCTTGGAAAATCCTATTTCACTCTCTGTGCAGCTGTAACCTAAAATAACACGCAGAACAATCTAAAGCTTACCTCTTTTTTATTCTTAAGGCAATTTATATTTCTATTAATAATTTTCTGATTTCACTTCTGTGTGTTCTTGTTTTTGATTTATTTGTGTTAAATTGTCATTTTTATTTATTTTTGTCACTGCCTTTGGGTCTTTTATTCTTCCTTCATTATTTTTTACTCACTATATTGTAAATAAGGTCTCTTGATTGATTGATTGAAAACATAAATAAAAAGTATATTTATGGAAATTGCTCATTTCATTTTCATTAAATTTTAATCAAACAATATATCCTGGTCGCTGTGTGTCCAGTTTCAGGGTGCCAATCCATCACAGAGCTCAAATTCTCTTGATTTTCTTTTTAATGGACAGGAAAGAAAATCTACTAGAACACCTACTAGTGGGGCAGGCATAGTCATAATTTAATTAGCTCATTTTTATTGTTTTTTTTAATGCATTTTCTCCTGATTTTTTTTTAGCGCGTCCAATTTTTACCCAATTGTGTTATCTCTACTGGTGCTGACCCCTGATTGAGGAGAGCAAACACCCTCCGATACGTGAGCAGTAGCCGACTGCATTTTTTTCACCTGCACCAGCCGAGTTGATATGCGAATCAGCCCTGTGCATGGAGGGCCACACCCTGATCAGCCACATCCTCTACTTTGTGCAGACGCCATCAATCAGCCAGCAGTGGTTGTTATTGCATCAGTTATGAGGTCCCTATCCGGCTTCCTCCCTGGATGAACAACAGCCAAATGTTGTTCATGTAGCCGCCCAGCCCAGCCAGATGGCAGAGCTGAGATCTGATACAATGTATTCGAAATCCCAGCTCTGGTGTGCTAGCATATTTTACCGCTGCGCCACCTGAGCGGCATTGTTGTTGGGTTTTTTTTTAAGAAATACCTTTAGTCTTAAATAATTACACTGTCAAATCCTTAACCTTGTGTCAGATACTACATATTTCACTACTTCCAAAATAACAAATATTACTTAAGGCATTAGTTACCATTAACAAGTTATTTAGTCACCATAAAACATATGAAAGTACACTAACGAGGCAAAACATTAGATGACAGAGGACAGGTTGTAACATCTAATACAGACCAACAGAAAGGTTACTGTGGTTAAAATTGCAGATAATGTTATTATTTGTAATGAGGTAAATGTGTCACAATATGCAGTGCATCAAACCCTTCTGCATATGGAGCTGTAAAGTCGCAGGTAAGTCAAAGTGCTCATGCTAACTTCTGCCCACTGCTTCATGTACTGGGAAAACTCACTAAGTGTGCAACTGATACAGGTCCTGCTACATTCCACTCCTATTTATCATGTCACCAGTTTTAAAAATGGATTCCATAACATAAATTTATGTTTGGTTGTCCATAAGGCATCCAAGTTTGTTGACGTAAAAGCATTTCCTTAATGCTGTGATAGCTGTAATATGTATCTTTGTGTTAGTGGGAATCATCTTTCAGATTCAAATAAATCAATGTTGCCTGTACTTCTTGGTGCAGGCATAAATAAATAGTATAACAGTTACAGTGGCCCTACTAGCTTTGCATATTTGTTAAATAAAATGTATTATAAAATCTAGGGTTATTCATAACAGGAACGGTAGACCCACGTTCCCACATGGGGAGAACATGCAAACTACACACAGAAAGGACCCAAACCGCCCCACCTTGAGATCAAACCCACGACAATAGAAGCCATAACATACATTACTTTATGCATATAGGTATATATTGGTATGCATATTAAATATAAAAATATACTATCAGATATAGGTATGGATGTGTATAATAGTAGTAATATACAGATAATAATAATATATAGATAATGATAATATAAATTATAAAAGATATATACATGTAAGTATAAATGTATTTATTAGGATTTTAACATCATGTTTTACACTTTGGTAAATACGGTAGATACGGTAGTTACTCGTTACACAAGGTTCATTAGTTCACAAGTTTAAAGTTAAACATGGACAATTTTGAATCTCCAATTAACCTGACCGCATGTCTTTGGACTGTGGGAGAAAACCGGAGCTCCCGGAGGAAACCCACGTGGACACGGGGAGAACATGCAAACTCCACAAAAGAAAAAAGCCCCCCCCCCCCCCCCCCCCCCCCCACACACACACCTGAGGATCAAACGCAGGACCTTCTTGCTGTGAGGTGACAATGCTACCCACTGAGCCACCGTGCCGCCTGTATGTATAAATATAAGAATGAATGAAAATATCAAAGAGAAATAAGTAGGCTTAGATATGACAGTGCAAATGTGTGTCTTTCCTACAAGTGTACATAAATGCTTGACTGTTGCTCAGTGTGGCCTAGTGCTTAAGCCTAGTGACGGAAACCTGACAGCTACACTGGACAAGCACAGACTAAGCCAGTATCAGTCAGTACTGGCTGGCTACCAAAAGAACAGATATTATGCAATTCCAACAACCTCGTGCACACACTGTCCCAAAAATTACAAAGAAATTATTATCTCCTCTACTAACAATCCAGCAATTAGGAGAGCTGAAGAATCCGGTGAAATCAGAATATGGTTTAAATCTGAATTATCCAAACACATAAACTTTACAAAAGTAGACTTTAAAATGGATAAAATCAGTAAAAACTTACTCTGAACAGTCTGAAGAATATATTTCTATGGGCAATGTAAATTTCTCCCGTACATTCCTCCCAGCGACTCCCTGTATTATCACGAGAAGATCCTCTTCCAGCTCTACACTAAAATCTCCAGCTTCCAGGTCCAGGGAAATGTTCTGATCTGTAGGGACCTAAACACTCGCACTGGATCTCTACCCGACCTCAACACTATACAAGGTAACGCCTGCGTATTCAAACAATAGCACCCCAGAAACTCAGACTTACAGATCAACAAAAATGGAAAGGACCTGCTGTAACTCTGCCAAAGCCTGGATCTGTATATTGTCAACGGGAGGTTACGAGGGGACCCTTTGGGGACTTTTTGCTCATCTCTTGGCAGTAGTAAAGTAGATTATTTATACAGATAAAAAAACAGACTTCAAACAGATCCATTCTCTGTCAGTGCATTTACAGTTAAACCATAAACCCATCAGTCTGGTCACAGTCACATTACTATGTTCATTAGACTAATAATGAAACACACACAGCCCAGTAAGCTGTATAATATCAGACTTTACAAATGGGCCCAACACAGCTCAAAGGAAATCCAGAAAAGCAATTAGAAGCTGTGAAACACAAACAGCATTAAACACCTTCCTGGAATTAACATACTCACAGTAATGGAGGCATCAATCTGGCGATTAGACATATTGAAGACAAAGAATTGAAGAAAATTAGGCACACTATCAGGGCAGTGGTAGCTAAAAGGTTAAGGTAAAAAGCTAGTAATCGGAAGGTTGCTGGTTCAAGCCCCACATCTTCCAGGTTGCCACTGTTAGGCCCTTGAGCAAGGCCATTAACCCTCAATTGCTTGCAATGTACACCAATCAGCCATAACATTAAAACCACCTCCTGTTTCTACACTCACTGTCCATTTTATCAGCTCCACTTATTTTATAGAAGCACTTTGTAGTTCTACCATTACTGACTGTAGTCCATCTGTTTCTCTACATGCTTCTTTAGCCTGCTTTCACCCTGTTTTTCAATGGTCACAGGACCACCACAGAGCAGGTATTATTTAGGTGGTGGATGATTCTCAGCACTGCAGTGACACTGACATGGTGGTGGTGTGTTACTGTGTGTTGTGCTGGTATGAGTGGACCAGACACTGCTGCCCTGCTGAAGTTTTTAAATACCGTGTCCACTTACTGTCCACTATATTAGACACTCCTCCCTAGTTGGTCCACCTTGCAGATGTAAAGTCAGAGACGATCGCACATCTATTGCTGCTGTTTGAGTTGGTCATCTTCTAGACCTTCATCAGTGGTCACAGGACGCTGCCCACAGGGCGCTGTTGGCTGGATAGTTTTGGTTGGTGGACTATTCTCAGTCCAGCAGTGACAGTGAGGTGTTTAAAAACTCCAGCAGTGCTGCTGTGTCTGATCCACTCATACCAGCACAACACACTCAAACTCAAACTCAAAAGAAGCTTTATTGGCATGACAAATAAGGACATTCGTATTGCCAAAGCAAATTACAAAGAAATAATAAAAATAAAAATAGAACAAAAATATACAAAACAGTTACATGTGCAAAAAATATAAAATAGAATAAAATATTAATAAAAACAGTGCAAAATAATAACAATAAAAATTATAATATTTACAATAATGAGGTAGTAATAACGATCAGTTTGTGTGTGTGTGTGTGTGTGTGTGTGTGTGTATGGGACATGATCACCCACTGTCCCTCACCTGGTGGCAGGTGTGTGTATAGAGTGCTGCTAGTGTGCAGCTCTCTCTGTGCTCCCCCAGTAGCTGGGGCAGTTTGTCGGGGTCTGGGAGGGAGGTAAAGTTGGGGATGACATTATTAAATTTAGGGAAGAATTGGGACTGGATGTGGTGGTACTTGGTACACTGAGTGAGGAAGTGCAGCTCCGCCTCTACTGTACTGAGAGTGCAGTGCTGGCACAACCTCTCTTCCCGGGGCAGCCAGGTCGTGTGCGCTCAGTCTGTACCTCGTCAGGGTGTTTCTTAATTTAGGGTCGGATACTGTGCTCAGATAATCTGCTGCACTGTAGTGTCTGTTTAGGGCCAAATAGCACTGCATTTTACTTTGAGCTTTAGTTTCAGTTTCCCAATAATTCAGATATTTAGTTCTAGTCTTTGTGTAATTTGGTTTATTCTAATTGGGTTTGCAGATTTCTCCTGTTCCTGAGTCTCTGTTGTGTTAATGTGTGTTAGTGGTGTGTCGGCGTGTGTTAGTAACATGTCTGTGTGTGTTAGTGGTGTGTCTGTGTGTGTTATTAGATTGTCTGTGTGTGTTAGTGGTGTATCGGTGTGTGTTAGTGGTGTATCGGTGTGTGTTAGTGGTGTATCGGTGCAGTGACTCAGGACCAGCTGGATGAGGGGACTGGTATGTTTGCTCAGCTTTTGGTGTTTCAGGGCTTTATAATGACACACACTAACACACCACCACCAAGTCAGTGTCACTGCAGTGCTGAGAATGATCCACCACCCAAATAATACCTACTCTGTAGTGGTCCTTTGGGGGGTTCTGACCATTGAAGAACAGGGCAAAAGCAGGCCTAAATTGCTCTTATATGGTAAGTGGAGTTGATAAAATGGACAGTGAGTGTAGAAACAAGGAGGTGGTCATAAAGTTATGCCTGATCGTTGTATATGGTCTCAACTGTAAGTCGCTTTGGATAAAATATGCTAAATTGCCAAAAATGTCCCACAAAACATATTTACTGTCGTGTCTCACCTTTGCACAGGTTTCTATTATTAGTTAATTACATCCAACAACTAGTGCTTTTATTTTGTGATTTTATTTTGCTGTTATTATATTTGAGATGTTTTCTATTCATTGTTCTGTGGTTTGTAAAATCTTTATGTAATAGTAACTGTAACAGTAGTACAAGTAGTGCCAAAGTAGTGCCAAACAGTAGTGCCAAAGTTCATTGGAATGAGAGAGAGAGAGAGAGAGAGAGAGAGAGAGCGAGATGTTCCTGAACTGAGAGACCGGGTTTAAGTTTAGAACTTGAACACTCCAATAGCGGGAACGTGGCGTCATCATTCCCTCAATCAACGCGCATAGCAACAAATAGACGATATCCGTCACGTGACCGCAGCAGCGCTTAACCAGAACTGACCGGTACAGCGCGAGGCGCGAGCCTGCCTGCTGTTCACGAGCTCGTACAGTTACTTATACCACCACCGAACCAGCCTGCTCAGACCAACCGCTCCGGCGCACACACTACTACTGCTGCTGCTAAACATGGCGAGAAAGACCAAAAGTCCAGTAACTTATGCTAAAATGAAGGGAATTGTCTCATTCTTCACTGGTAAGGAAAATATTCACATATTTAGGTGTGTAGGGCTAACAGTTATGTTAAATTTCTGTATTAATGTAAAAGTTTATTTATTATTGTTTCGTTATTTATCCATTAATAACATTTGTTTATTTGAATTAACAGCTTTAATCAAAGAAAGAAAGAAATGTTCGACTGAATGTTCTCTGAAACTTGGGACCAGCATTCCAGTCTACAACCAGTAAGTTTTATATTAATAATATATTTTGCATACACATGCTTTAATTGGTACAGTATTTACAGACAGTATGTAACTACAACTAGAATGTTATTACAGTTTAATGATTATATATCTGAATAAATAATGTCAATATAAAATGATCTACTTTGCTACTTTTTTCTGTTTTCTATTTTTGTAGTGAGTATAGAAATACCACCGTGCCTCTAAAATAACTTTTCTTTTCATAAAACCTTCTGGCTTATGAGAAGTGTACTATGATTTTGACTGTGCTGTCACTTTATGAGTAGGTCTTAATACATGACCTTGTGTATTGGGCAGTTCTGTCTTATAGACCAGCAGGGGGTTTGTAGTATGGTATCATGCCCACCTGTCATGCCATTATGGGCTGGCAGGGGTCATTGAGGTGCAGATCACTGACAGTGCTGGATCCTTTATTCAGCACTTCAAGTATAGCCTCAATAAGTGGTCATTCGCTGCAGCCTGTCAGCGTCCTTTATATATCGGCCATGTTGGCTAGCTTGTTGCTAACTAATCTCCTGTCCTACATATTGTTTGTGCGTCCACTTATTTTGCTTTTAAGGCCGATACGTTGGGCTAGAGGTCTTATGCCTGTACTTTTTTTGGCTGGCTCTTTTGGCTGTACTTTTTACTGTTTCTGGGAATTCAGCTGGTCGCTTAGTATTCTTTTGTTGCCATTTTGAATATTGCTGTAAATGTGTAAGGTGTGGTGATCTCTACTTCAACAAACTCATTCGCCTACTTGTCAAGTATCATGTCAGTGGGTTCATTCTCTATAACACTGCAGGAGCGGGGCTTCAGCTAGTACCTCTGGCAAGGCGCTTACTGCTCCATTATAACCTCGTCTAATTTTTAGCGGTTCTATTGTCTATATAATTACATTTACAATGTAAAGCATGTAATAGAAAAAGCTAGATTTTTTTTCTTTTTTGCATAAAACAGTGAAGTGAAGTCAAGAATTAGTCAGCCTAATTAGGACATGCTTGACATGACACTGTAAGGACATACAAGAATTATTCATTGTAATAATAATAATAATAAAACAACAGCAAAAAAGTAATTCTTATTTAGTAGGCTGGACAATTTATGACCATACATTTTAACTAGATAATTTTCAAATTCTTTGTCTAGTGTATTTCAAACAAATAAATGAATAATTTGAATAGAAATGTAAATGTTGTAAATATAACTCTGCAGAGTTATCTAACTTGTGCATTAGTTGAAGTAATTAATAGCTGGTTTACACTAAATGTTAACTTTCTATGACTTTCCTTGTAGCATGAATTCTGAATGCTTTCTGAGACCAGCAGGAATTCTATCTGATGAGTCTGCAGCAGCTGCTGTAAGTGAGATGCACATGATCCACTCTTCTCTGTTTACTATAAGATATAGCCAATATTGGTAGCTGTTCAAATGTACAGGAAACATAAAGTTAGTAAACTAGATTGGATCCTAAATAGAATTATTACATTTTCATTTAAGTGCACTACATAGGTTTTAAATGATGAATTGTATTTATCATAACCTCTCTTTTTTCTTCTTTTGTTCTTTTTTGTAATCGCAGTGTTTTACCAATACATCACAGGAGCTGCAAAGGTAAGTGGGCTACACTATTGTGTGTTGGGGTACATAACAGATAGAGGCTATTACAGTATTGTTTGTACATTTACAAAACCATGTATATTTTTTTCTCTGTGTATAGGGTGTCGGCAGCAGATTTTAACTACCTAAAAGTAATTGGGACAGGCAGTTTTGGGAGGGTAAAACTTATTTTGTTTAATGCATGTACATTCTAATTCCTATATATTGCTTAATAACATAAGGAAGTTAAATTATGACCATGTCAAACACCTGTTTTTCCACTAAAGGTTGTTTTAATATAATTTTGCCTAGGTTCTACTGGCTAAACGTAGGGAGAACAACAGACACTACGCAGTCAAAGTTTTACAGAAGCATATCGTCCTAAAGAAAGAAGCGGTGGGTCCTATTGTGTGTGTGTGTCTGTGTGTGAGTGTGTGCAGGCACTTAAGGCATGAGGTACTAGCAGGCCCTGTGTGTATACATTTTAAGTACTTTAAGTAGTTCCCTTTAAGTTGATATAACAGCAGTGTTAGCAATGTGAAAGAAGACCTCATTTTATGGGTATTATTCTATTGGCATTAAGCAGAAGCAGAAGTGTGAATGATTTACATAATTATGTATTTAATAAAATCATATTCATATAAGCAGTTTGTTTTCAGAACAGCGTCAGTGAACATAAATACTTATCAATGAATACATGCAAATCCTGTTTATTACTGCCAGCACAAACGCTGTACAATCTCAATGCTGATATTTAATCTGCATGCATTTTAACTAGAGATGCATGAGTACCAATACTGGTATCGGGTATTTGCCTGATACCGCGCTCATTAACTTGTACTCGTACTTGCAAACGAGGCTCCACTACTAAACATCCGATACCGTGTTCCTAGAGCACATTGCTGCGTTATGCCTGGTTCACACTACACGATTTTTGCCCTAATTTTCGCTCAGCGACTGGTCGGCGCTCGGCGACCAGATCGAGTTTTCTATCACGTCAGATATCTGATCTGAGATGTGCGAATGGGAATGAGTGACATGTCGAACAGCCAATGAGAACGCAGGATACGGTGTGAGGGGAAATGCAGGAGAGGAGTGTAAACAGGTGGGACGGGGATAATATAGTTTATATCAGAATACACCGGCACACACATGTTTTACAGTATTTCTGACTTGATCGTTTTCTACAAAACATAACAAAACACCAACATTGCAAAAATATTTATTAACCTCCAACTCAATTAACTCATTAACTCCATCATTCTAAATAGGTATTGGTATCGGTATCGACAAGTAAAAAAATACATGCACTTGTACTTGTACTCGGTTGGGAAATTTTTTTATTGATGCATCCCTAATTTTAACTGTTTTTCTTATGCAGCGTACCTATCATTTAAGAAAAAATGGTGTGGCATACTGTTAAAAACACATGACCTTCTTTAACAAATAAATGCAGTTATGCAGTTGACTAAGTGGGTAGCACTGATGCCTTACAGCAAAACAAAACGGTCCTGGGTTCGATCCCCAGGTGGGGCGGTCTGGGACCTTTCTGTGTGGAGTTTGCATGTTCTCCCCGTGTCTGTGTGGGTTTACTCCGGGTGCTCCGGTTTCCTCCCACAGTCCAAAGACATGCAAGTGAGGTAAATTGGAGATACTAAATTGTCCATGACTGTGTTTGATATAACCTTGTGAACTGATGAACAGATTTTCCACAGACTGCCTTTTGACTTTTAAGTAATCAGCCTTCTAGGTTATGATTCCCTGCTGATACAAACACAATTATGCCATTGGTCTAGATATCTTTGGCTTTTACAAATAAATAACTTAAAAAAATAATGTTAAAACTAACATTCTTACGCATTAAGAAGCCTTTGTGATTTCCTGTATTTTAAGTAATTAAAAAAATTTCCTGTATTTATTAAAGTATAATTTAATATTTTGAACTTTAACAGGAAGACCTTATCATGTGCGAGCGTAATGTATTGCTGAAGACTCTAAATCATCCGTTTCTGGTGAGACTTCACTTCAGCTTTCAGACCAAAGAGAAGCTTTATCTAGTCTTAGACTATGCTAGCGGTGGAGAGGTATGTACACACAAAATACACACCGCTGTTTATGAATGGATGCATGTGTTTATTGGAAGCGAATGCTGGCAGACTTTCTAACAATGTCAATGTGTGTTTGTTGGCAGCTCTTTTACCACCTCCAAAGAGAGCGTGTGTTCAGGGAGCCTAGAGCCAGGTTCTATGCTGCAGAAATTGCCAGTGCTCTGGGATACCTACATTCCCTGCATATTGTCTACAGGTAAACAAACACCCATATCTGTTAACTAGGGTTTTCTTAAATAGTACTTAAGTTAAATGCTGCAGTCTAAACCAACACCTAATGGTGGGTAATAATGTGCTACATTATGTCCTTAATTACTTACCTAAAGTTACTTTACCTTTTTAAACTGCATTTGTAAATTAGTTTTAATGTACTTTTAGGTTCTTAGTTAAATGGGTTTGGTCATTCAAAAATGTAACTTACCACTGTTTGTGTGGTGTGATTGCAAATGTTTCAGTGGGCATACACAATTTCTTAAATGAACAGTAAAATATTGGAATACAGGGTGGCACGTTTGCATAAGCAACGCATTTGGATACATATAAAATTATATATTTGCATACACTCCAAAAAAATAACCATAATGTACCTGTTTCACCAAACACAGGGACCTGAAGCCGGAGAACATCTTGCTTGATTCTGCTGGCCATGTGGTCCTAACAGACTTTGGCTTGTGTAAGGAAGGTATAGCGGGCCGTGCAACCACCAGAACCTTTTGTGGAACCCCAGAGTACCTGGCTCCCGAAGTTCTTTTTCAGCAGGAATACGACCGCACCGTGGACTGGTGGGGACTTGGAGCTGTGCTACATGAAATGCTTTATGGTCTGGTAAGTAAAAACACAAATAGCTAAGTGAGCTGAACAAAAGCATATATTCATGATACATTTAGTAGTTTAAATAGTAAGGAATGTTAGTGTGTTTCCTTTTAGCCACCTTTCTACAGTCCAGACCGCATGAAGATGTTGGGCAATATTATGTATGAGCCACTGGTTTTAAAGACTGGGGTGTCAAAGAGTGGAAGAGATCTTCTCAAAAGACTGTTACACAAAGATCGAGCTAAAAGGCTAGGAGCTAAACGGGATGTTGTAAGTCTGAACACATAGTGACTGTATTAATGCTTAGTTCACATTAGACAATTTTTACCTGGATTTTTCCAGTCACCACTGTTCCTATGTTATATTTGGTTCCGCTTAATTTAGTAAGACAAATACTTCTTACTTTTGATTCTATTGGACACTGGTTTGTTCCTCCAACTTCTAAGCTAAAGTCTCCTCCAAATATTCTTATTGCCTTTGTATTTGTGCACTTGTCAGACTAAATGATTTCAGATTATAGAGCAAAGCATATTACAATACATTTACTAAATTATTGTAAAAAACGATTTCATTAAATTAACATATCACTTATATATGAAAATAAGTGCCGGTTAAACTTTTTAACACTCTAATCTTTGCCTAACCATTCATCTAAACATTTGTTCTAAGATCTTTAAGAGTTGTGTCTGAGACATTTTAGCAGATACTTCTGAATTACCAATATCCATGGTTCCCTTCATATAGAGACCTGGCTATACTAAGGTTTAGGATATCCTGAAGCTCAGACATGACTTTGCAGCCCTTTTCAGGCTGATACAACTTCTTTTTCTTAGTTCTTCTGAAATAGTTGTACATAACAGTGTTCCTGTAAAAAAAACTTTATTTTTTATTCATGCTTAACATGACTGGATAAAATAAAGCCTGTTTCATTTACTAAATTGTCTAATCAATTACATTTGGTAAACAAGCAAGGGGAGGGTTTGTTTCTAATATAGGTGCCACTGGAATTCTAATATACTGTATATATTATAATATATTGTAATATAACTCCTCAAACCATGGATATACAGTCATGTGAAAAAGTTAGGACACCCCATGAAATCCTTTGTCTTTTTGAACATATTTAAACATTTGAACATTTGAGCTTCATTTGAACAGTACTGAGAGATGGAGCTTATATAACTAAACAAATAAAATGTTAAAAAAATACTTTTAAACACAAGCTGTAAAATGTAATGAACAAAAATGGAAATTTATTGTGAGGAAAAAGTTAGGACACCCCCACATTTATTACTACTTAAAATGTCTAAAATTAGAATCCGGTGCACCATATCAGCTGCAATGATTAGACCATCGTTAGGGTACATTGGAGTTTTATTTAAACCTCAGACATTAGTTTGGTTTGCTCTTGATTGTTGAAGTGAGTGTTATCACCATGGTGAGATCTAAAGAGCTTTCTAAGGCCTTCAGAAATAAGGTTGTAAATGCATATGAGTCTGGGAAGGGATTTAAAAAGATCTAAAAACAATTAGAAATCAGCCATTCCACTGTCCGGAAAATCATTTACATGTGGTAAACATTTAAAACAACTGCCAACATGGCCAGGTCAGACTGTCCTAGCAAGTTCAGCCCAAGAGCAGACCGCAAGATGCGTAAAGAAGTCTCCAATAATCCTACAATGTCATCACGGGACCTACAGCTAGCTCTTGCCACAGTTGATGTCAAGGTACATGCATCTACCATCAGAAAGAGACTGCACAAGTTTGATTTTCATGGGAGGTGAGCATGGAGGAAACCCTTGCTGTGAAAAAAACATCAGGGCAAGACTAAAGTTTTCCAGAGAACACCTAGACAAAGACCAGAACTTCTGGAACAATGTGCTTTGGACAGATGAATCCAAAGCTGAATTATTTGGGCACAGTAACAGAAGACATGTTTGGCGCAAACCAAACACAGCATTTGGGAACAAGAACCTCATACCAACTGTGAAGCATGGAGGTGGAAATGTCATGGTTTGGGGCTGCTTTGCAGCAGCATGGCCTGGCATGCTCTCCATTATAGAATCCACAATGAATTCTTCACTGTATCAGAGGGTGCTTGAGAAAAATTTAAGACCATCTGTCCAAAAACTGAAGCTGAAGCGGAGGTGGATCATGCAACATGCCAACAACCCAAAACATCCAAGTAAATCCACCAAGGAATGGCTCAAAAGACATAAATGGAGAGTTCTGGAATGGCCAAGTCAAAGCCCAGATCTTAATCCTATTGAGATGCTGTGGAGTGATTTGAAACTGGCTGTGCATGCAAGAAACCCATCAAACCTCACACAGCTGAAGAAATTCTGCATGGAGGAGTGGGGAAAACTTTCTTCCAGTCGATGTCAGAGACTGGTAGATGGTTATAGGAAACGTCTAATTGAGGTTATTTCAGCCAAAGGGGGAAACACCAGCTATTAGGACATAGGGTGTCCTAACTTTTTCCTCACAATAAATTTTCTTTTTTGTTTATTACATTTTACAACTTGTGTTTAAAAGTAATTTTTTCAGTTTTATTTGTTTAGTTATATAAGCTCCATCTCTCAATACTGTTCAAATGAAGCTCAAATGTTCATTTGTTTAAATATGTTCAAAACGACAAAGGTTTTCATGGGGTGTTCTAACTTTTTCACATGACTGTATGAACCTCTCTTTATACACAGGGACACAGTTCATGCTGGAACAGGAGAAGGCTTTTTCCAAACTGTTGCCACAAAGTTTAAATATTAACAAAAGTTTTTTTCTAAACCTTGAAACACCTCAACTCAATAACTGTTGGGGTCCATATACTGTACCTTTGGCCTTATATAGTATGTGCTTGACAGCAAAATGTTGTTAGGTGTTCTGCACTGGCAGTTAAAACATCCCATATCAGTAATTCATATTGTGCACTTCCACATAATCACAAGAAGACTGAGCCCAAGTGATTGCAACTTGAAAGTGTGTGTAATATAGTACAGCAGGTTTTTTTAGGTTGTGTAATGTACACTAGGTTTAAGTGTCACTGTCCACTTCTTTTTTTAGGCAGAGCTGAAGTGTCACTCGTTCTTCTCCTCCCTCCAATGGGATGACCTTGTGGCAAAGAAAATCCCACCCCCTTTCATTCCCTCACTGGTAAGTAATGTGCTGACTTGTAAGGACATTTATTTATGAACAGAAGATAAATACAAATTGTTTTGGCATTCTCTGTTTGGCTACCGTACAGTTGTTAACCTATGCACCATAAAAAAGACTACACTTTTTTTTTCAGTCTGGCCCTGATGACATGACAAACATTGACCCTGCATTCACAAAGCTTCCTGTTCCAGACTCTTCGGATGTGTGTGAGGAGGCTGGTGTTACCTTTTCTGGCTTTAGTTACACATCTAACTTTGTATCTCTGTAGATCAGCGGACACAGAGTTAAAATGTTACTGTCATGTGATTACAATATGAACTTTTTGTGCCTAATTTAAAATGACTATACCTCTTAAGAGTTTATATGTATTTTCACCAAAAAGCACATCAAGTGCAAAGGGTTTTTGAAAATTATTTATTTATTGGTTAATACTTAGGAACTCTTTGGACCACTACATTTGCAAATAATTGTTGTACTGCACTGTTATTCTTTTCTTATGGTATGGCAATGTGGTTTTCATCTTTTATATCTGTGTATTTTGTGTTGGGATTTTTTTAATAAATGAATTTACAAAGATAGTTAGCATTTTATATGATACAAATTTGTACATGTAAGAATATTAGCACAAATATTAAGAAGTTAACTGTGTTAAGTTTGTAATAAATAAAATGTCTTGTTTTTTGCATATTGTAATTTTTAAATAAGGCATCTGCAATGCAATTTTTTAAACAAATACTTGAGTTTACACAAATTCCAGCATTTTTATTTAGCAGTTAGAATTATTTTAAATTGTTCTAGGATTATTAGGGTTGAAGATTAAGAAAATGACCTCTATTAGCCTTTCACAGGACGTATTTATGTATTAGCTTAACAGTATTTTAGTATGTATTTTACTGTATTCTAATGGCATTTTGTATTATGGCCGAGATTAAAGAATCATTTATTTATTTATTAGGATTTTAACGTCATGTTTTACACACTATGGTTACATTCATGACAGAACATGTAGTTACTAATTACACAAGATTCATCAGTTCACAAGTTTAATGTTAAACACAGTTATGGACAATTTTATATCTCCAATTCACCTCACTTGCATGTCTTTGGATTGTGGGAGGAAACAAAAACTCCCAGAGAAAACCCACGCAGACACAGGAAGAACATATAAACTCCACACAGAAAGGGCCCAGACCACTCCACCGTGGGATTGAACCCAGAACCTTCTTGCTGTGAGGCAACAGTGCTACCCAATGAGCCACTGTGCCTCCTAGATTAAAGAATCAACTTTAGCAATTGTTGACATTTTATTTGCCTTTCTTATATACAAACATCTCACAACAGTTCAAATGTTTCCATATGAAGTTAAGCAATACTTTCACACGCCTTTAAACATTGAGTTACATTAAATAACTTAAATAAGTTTAAAGGCCAAAATCTAGACAAAAAAATAATCTTTATTTGCGAATAGGTGCAGCTCAATGTCTTGAGGCTTCATTGACACATTTTACTTTAAAAGACTAGTTTGGCATGTCTGTGCGTGTGTCTACGCGTGTGTCTACTCTGGTTTCATCCCACCTTCCAAATACATTCAGAATTCAGAATACATACGTCAGAAAATACATTGATTATTTTAAATTGTCCTAGGCCTAGGTAAATGGATAAACGTGTGATGTCCTGCAATGAACTGTAATTATATCCAGTGTACATTCTTGCTTTGTAGCCAATGCTTCTGGGTAAGCTCCAGACACATTATTGCTCTGATTAGGATAAAATAGTTGTTACAGATGACAGAATACTGAGTTTTATTATTTTGTTTTTAGTTTTGCTTTAGTTTAATTTTGAGTGTGAGGGGATAGCTGGGTCAACTGACATGGGTTTGTTTCATTATAATGGCAATAAACTTTAGACTTAATATGCAGTTTTACCTCAAACTACTATCCAAAATTAGTTATAATTAGGACGTAGCTGGTTTGAGGGGATTCTAAAACATTCCTGCCATATAAGTGGTATGCACTGATCAGCCATAACATTAACATTTCTACACACATTGTCCATTTTATTAGCTTCACTTACCATGTAGAAGCACTTTGTAGTTCCACAATTACTGACTGTAGTCCATCTGTTTCTCTGCATGCTTTGTTAGCCCCCTTTCATGCTATTCTTCAATGGTCAGGACTCTCCCAGGACCACTATTTACTATTTATTTTTTAGGTATTATTTAGGTGGTGGGTCATTCTCAGCACTGCAGTGACACTGACATGGTGGTGGTGTGTTAGTGTGTGTTGTGCTGGTATGAGTGGATAAGACACAGCAGCACTGATGGAATTGTTAAACACCTCACTGTCCCTGCTGGACTGAGAATAGTCCACGAACCAAAAATATCCACCCAACAGCTTCCCGTGGGCAGCGTCCTGTGACCACTGATGAAGGTCTAGGAGATGACCAACTCAAACAGCAACAATAGATGAGCGATCGTCTCTGACTTTACATCTACAAGGTGGACCAACTAGGTAGGAGTGTCTAATAGAGTGGACAGTGAGTGGACACTGTATTTAAAAACTTCTGCAGTGCTGCTGTGTCTGATCCACTCATACCAGCACAACACACACTAACACACCACCACCATGTCAGTGTCACTGCAGTGCTGAGAATGATCCACCACCTAAATAATACCTGCTCTGTGGTGCTGTGGTGGTCCTGACCATTGAAGAACAGGTTAAAAGCAGGCTATAATGTACAGTGTATCACGAAAGTGAGTACACCCCTCACATTTCTGCAAATATTTCATTATATCTTTTCATGGGGCAACACTATAGACATGAAACTTGGATATAACTTAGAGTAGTCAGTGTACAACTTGTATAGCAGTGTAGATTTACTGTCTTCTGAAAATAACTCAACACACAGCCATTAATGTCTAAATGGCTGGCAACATAAGTGAGTACACCCCACAGTGAACATGTCCAAATTGTGCCCAAAGTGTCAATATTTTGTGTGACCACCATTATTATCACTGCCTTAACCCTCCTGGGCATGGAATTCACCAGAGCTGCACAGGTTGCTACTGGAATCCTCTTCCACTCCTCCGTGATGACATCACGGAGCTAGTGGATGTTAGACACCTTAAACTCCTCCACCTTATACTTGAGGATGCGCCACAGGTGCTCAATTGGGTTTAGTCCATCACCTTTACCTTCAGCTTCCTCAGCAAGGCAGTTGTCATCTTGGAGGTTGTGTTTGGGGTCGTTATCCTGTTGGAAAACTGCCATGAGGCCCTGTTTTTGAAGGAAGGGGATCATGCTCTGTTTCAGAATGTCACAGTACATGTTGGAATTCATGTTTCCCTCAATGAACTGCAGCTCCCCAGTGCCAGCAACACTCATGCAGCCCAAGACCATGATGCTACCACCACCATGCTAGACTGTAGGTAAGATACAGTTGTCTTGGTACTTCTCACCAGGGCGCCGCCACACATGCTGGACACCATCTGAGCCAAACAAGTTTATCTTGGTCTCGTCAGACCACAGGGCATTCCAGTAATCCATGTTCTTGGACTGCTTGTCTTCAGCAAACTGTTTGCTGGCTTTCTTGTGCGTCAGCTTCCTTCTGGGATGACGACCATGCAGACCGAGTTGATGCAGTGTGCGGCGTATGGTCTGAGCACTGACAGGCTGACCTCCCACGTCTTCAACCTCTGCAGCAATGCTGGCAGCACTCATGTGTCTATTTTTTAAAGCCAACCTCTGGATATGACGCCGAACACGTGGACTCAACTTCTTTGGTCGACCCTGGCGAAGCCTGTTCCGAGTGGAACCTGTCCTGGAAAACCGCTGTATGACCTTGGCCACCATGCTGTAGCTCAGTTTCAGGGTGTTAGCAATCTTCTTATAGCCCAGGCCATCTTTGTGGAGAGCAACAATTCTATTTCTCACATCCTCAGAGAGTTCTTTGCCATGAGGTGCCATGTTGAATATCCAGTGGCCAGTATGAGAGAATTGTACCCAAAACACCAAATTTAACAGCCCTGCTCCCCATTTACACCTGGGACCTTGACACATGACACCAGGGAGGGACAACGACACATTTGGGCACAATTTGGACATGTTCACTGTGGGGTGTACTCACTTATGTTGCCAGCTATTTAGACATTAATGGCTGTGTGTTGAGTTATTTTCAGAAGACAGTAAATCTACACTGCTATACAAGCTGTACACTGACTACTCCAAGTTATATCCAAGTTTCATGTCTATAGTGTTGTCCCATGAAAAGATATAATGAAATATTTGCAGAAATGTGAGGGGTGTACTCACTTTCGTGATACACTGTATATATGAAATAGATGGACTACAGTCAGTAATTGTAGAACTACAAAGTGCTTCTATATGGTAGGTGGAGCTGATAAAATGGACAGTGAGAGTAGAAACAAGGAGGTGGTTTTAATGTTGTGGCTGATCGGTGTATATACAATGATGAAAAACAGTTGCGTTGAGCTACTTTTCTGGTAATAGCAACTCTGGTAACGACACAAAAACGGGTAAAATAATTAAGAAACAACAGGATACTCGTTTTTTAGAAATGTTAACTGGTGTAACGCAGTAATAAATTTCTAACAGACTTAAATAATTACTAAAAAACTTCACTATAACAGTTTTGTTTTACAAATGCGTTGATAGGCGTTTGCTAACTTGCTATGGGTCGCCGTCTTTCGAACATTACATAATATTACGGCGCCATCTAGTGGTCTCGCACGGACACAGCATATTTTCATCTCCGTACTGCGCCGACAGTAACTGTCAATCGTAACAAAGCGTTTAACAGAAAATATGTTTCCCAGTGTCTTGTACAGATTTGTAAAAGTAGTTTTTATATATTACAGTTCAACTTTGACTACTTGAACACTTTAAACGGTGACTGGTGTGATAATGGGTTATTTGGGTCTATTCGGTGGTAGTGAAGAGAGCTGCGACTGCACACACGTGATAGGGACAGGAAACCAAAATCAGTGGATTCAGATCAGCCATGCAGGGCGCTGAAGCGAAATCGCTGCGTTTGTGTAAACAGAGCGTGGTTGTGCTGGTCAGGTTCGCGGATCAGAAGCCAGTAGACGCCTGGCTTAACGAAATGAACTATAAGCTCACGCATGAGTAATGAGAATCTGGATATGTTGCATCTGATAAACTGTGGCGCAATATCACAGACATAAACATTCTGGTTGTCTTTTGATGAAATAAAGACAGAAATGCTTCGATGGCCCGTTGCCACTGACATTGCGGTATAAGTTTAAAATAAAGCGAACTAAACTCGGAAGTTTGTCACATTTCTTGTGTGTTATTAATCCGAATCAATCGGGTTGAAGTTTATCGAGTGTCGAAGTTGGCAAGAGGCAATACCTCGCGCATGCGCTGTGTGGACCTACCATCCAGCTCAAAATAAGAGTTAAAAGAGAAACGAGGTGAGTTGCAGTTTTCTTAAAATATCACAATAATGACGCTGTTAATGTCAGAAACAGTCACACCAACGCGCAGGGAAATGTTTGTTTAACAGTTTGCGGCTACCGTAACTATTTACAACGAAGCCTAAAACGATTTAGATATATTGAAGTGCCAAGTTTGTGTAGAAGAAATTAAAAGCGAACGTTTCGCCGTTTCTGCAGGACTTTGCACACTAGTGCAGCCTTGTTTGTTTATTTGCAAACAACTTGATTAAACCGTCTGCATGAATGGCTTCTCTTTTCAAAAAGCAACATAAAAGTATATATTTCGCGTATTGTGGTCCGCTTGCTAGCATTACTAGCCTCACCTATGCGTTTGAATTGGACCCCAGTCAGGTTTTAGACAGCGGAGGCTAACCGGGCTACAGCTAACGACATTCCGTGACAAGGGGAAAGTGAGGAGTTTGTTAGTTGAGGGAAAAACATTATATTGCAATAGAACAAGTTATACTTTCAGCCTTCATGTGGCAATTTAAGGCTGTGCGGAATTAATTTGACCGAGCAACTCGGATAATTTATATAGTTTAAACGTGTCGGCCGCCCTTTGCTATCCTCCGCCATTTTGTATCAGACGAATGCTAATAATGGGCGCTCGCGCATTGCACTTTATTTATCATCAGTTAAAAATTATTCAACACTTGTTTTCCAAAAACAAACATTTAGAACAACTTTAATGCTTCTTTAACTTGTATAGCGGTGTATTGTCACTGTGCATTGAGCTCACTAAAAGTGTATTTGTTTTAAAACAAGGTATGGGTGAAGAACGTTATTACTGTATATAAATTCATAGTGTATGCATGTAAAGTGGCGTAAATAAACAGTGTTATTTAAAAAACACGACAATATGTAATGTTTGCACTAATCCACCCCCCGCAACTATATGTACATTACTAAATGTTGCATTTCTTCGAGATTCTTTAAAAACAAAGTAAAGCTGAACTTGTTGTTCTAACTTTTATTCTACTCACTCCCCCTGTACTTTGTTTACATCCACGTTTACCAACAAAACGTGTTGTAAACATTTATAAATGCAGGTTTTGTTTATATTTAAGTGCTTGGTGCAATCTGTTCCAGTGAGGCCAGTCGCCCCCTAGCGGAACTGAGCTGCAAAGCAACTGACGCGCAGTTAGTTTCGTAAACCGGGGTGCGGGCCGACGAGCATATTTCAACAAGAGTTACACACTTAATCGGAAAGTCCACTTATTAATGCTTATAATCACTCCCAATTTCACTTTTTAACCTGTTCATACAGCTGAACTAACTAGTAACATGTCCAAAAATGCATAGCGTATTAAAACACACACGCATGAAAATCTGATTCGATCCGATCTAAAACAGCGACACAATGTGTCTGGTTTACTGTCTGTATATTTAAAGTTGGATAAACAGATTTTGAGTCCTATCTGGCAAGTGGAAAACTGACTTGGCAAGATGCTGACATTAATATCACATTTTCACCTGCTTTTTTCTGACTGCTGCGCTAAATATGTGTGTTTATGAGTGTTTGCTTTGCTCTCAGAAATCAGATTTAACCACATTAAATAATTAGTTATTAGTTATTCGTATCTGTGGTTTAGTTTTACTCACTTTCATTATTGCATATTTTGAACACACATGTAGCAATAAAGCTCTTTTAATGGAGTTATATAGCTTATATAGTTTACTAGCTAGCTTAGTTCATTGTGTTTCCAGGCCACCACGCTTTGATTTAAAATGTTTAAACGTATTTGCATATGTATTAATAACATCTAACATCTGTAGCTACTGATGATGGAGCCACATACAATCAACTAGTAATTATTTTATTACTTATTATTATTATTATTTTTTTAGAAATACATCCATGTATAATGGGTAATTATGGGTATTCAAACATTTGCTAACAGTCCAAGTTTATATTTCTACAGCCCAGTTTGGGGAAAAAACACATTCATTACATAAGTACAGGCTGTCCCTAAAGTCTGGACACATCGGCAAAGTGCATACTTTTAATACATTTCAGTAATTTTTTCAACAACATTTTATTTCATTAGAATATTAATCAATAACATCTTCAATGTGTTTTCCACCATTTGCGATGCAATGTGTATGTGGTTGTATTTTAGTAAACATATAGTTAGTTATAGTTGGTGATATTTCCTGTGTGTCTAGACTTTAGGGACGCCCTGTATATTTAGCCCAGATTAAAGGTTGGACTGGTAACTAAATAATTTTGTACAATGAAATTTTTTAAATTACATGCGTGTAAATTGTGACTGTATTCACACCGATCACTTTTGGTATAAATACTAATGAAGATTACAAGCTAGATCAACTTGTCCAATACCACCTCACAAATGGTGTTTTGACTAAATGGGCACAAATCCCACAGACACACTTCAACATCTTCCTGTAAGAGTGGGAAGCTTTTTAAACGTGATTTTTTTTAAAATTCTTTCTTACTCTCAGGAAAAATGACAGACGCTGCTGCCAGCGATGGCTCCACCCCGGGAGCGGATTTCGACGTGATGAGCGCTCTTGATTGGAAGGATGACATTGCAACATTGCCTGGCAGTAACATCAGGGTAAAAAACTTAGTTATACATAGACCTTTAATTCCAAAGTTGATGCCTGTTGCTAATACATAGAAGAGAAAAAACAAAGTGTGTTAAAAACTTTGACTGTTTATCTCAGGGTTTTGAGTTAAGTAAAAATGTTGATACTTTATGCAAAATGTTATTCATTAAAAAGGCACAGCAATAAAATACGCTAGCCCTGCTTAGATCCGGAGATCCAGGGTTCTAATCTCAGAAGTGCTATCAGCCGATCGGGAATCGTTGAAAGATGAATAGATTATTTATGACGTCTGGAATTAATAGAATGTTTGTATGAGCATTACTTTTTGTTTTTAAGTTCCGATTGATAGAATTTGGAATACTGGAGATGGTAACAAATCCAGAGCCTAAAGATAAAGAAGACGAGCCTGCCTGCACACAGATTACACCTTCCAATAGCACCTCTTCATCAGAACCATCCAACCCTTTAAACCAGTCAGAGACAGCCACAGAAGTGCAGATGCAGACAGCTTGCTCCAGCATGTTTAAGAAGAAAGAGGAAAGCCAAGAGGAAAGCTCCAGTGTCGAGATGGCCAGCTGTAGGTCATGTGGCCAATCTGGTCCTCGGGATTCTTTTCTTCAGGGAAAATTCTGCAGTGTTGGCTGTGTGCAGCCCAGCAGTGGCAGGTAACCAAAACCACGTAAATGTAAATAATCAGATAACTGTAAATAATCAGTTGACAGGTTAGGATGTGTACATGCATCCTGTTGAAATAGTCCCTGTTTCAGTGAGAAGTAATTGTTTGGGGAACATGTGCATCAGCTCAAGTTCATGCCCCAGCCAATCAGAGACAGCTTTTCAGTCATTTAGGTCAGTGAAGGACAACTGCCCAACTGACTCCCCATCTTTCACTGATTTAAATATTATATTATAAAAATATAAGTTTTCTCATGCAGTTTAAAGAAAAAACAGTATCATTGATGTTATTTTACTAAAGACAAGACACATTAGTGTTGTTACTATTTTTATTACTGTTTAGTATAGTCATGTATGATTCATATGCAAGTTTGCCAGTGTGGGGAAAACAAACCCCGCCAATAAACACACCAGCAATACACATCTATGCATTTTCTAACAAATGCCAAGAACATTCTCATAGATGCAACTTTATTTAATTAACCTGGTATTGAGACAGCATCAGTCAGATCACTCTCAGATTACATATTGTGTTTCAAATGGCATACTACTGTATACTAAACCAATATGCATACTAAACAGTGTGGCAATTTGTTATTTAAGAAATGTAATTATATTGAAATACCAGTCAGTACAGTACTATACAGGTATAATAACAAGACCTTTGGTTTGACGAGAAACTGTTCACCTGATTTCAATGTAAATAAATTTAAAAGTTAATTGAAGACATAATTGACAGATTAATTGAATATAAAAAATGTCAGTTTCAGCTCTAACTAAAAAAGTAGTAGGTTTTGAGCTGTCCAGTAAATAAGGGTAGCAACATTTACTAGACATACTAAAACAATTGATGTTGGGAGGAGGGGTCATACAAAAGTTATGACCTAGCTATTGTGGTGCATAAAGCTGCCTACATTTGTCAAAAAAAGAGTGAAACAATTCATGGGTTTTAACAGTTTTACCACATTCATTTTTGGAGCTTGAGCTGACTTAAAAAAGAAATGTGCCTCTGACTAGAAAAAAACACAACATGATGCAAATGGGCAGATGACTTTTGTGTGCAAAATAAGTTATGTAGTGAATCTCAGTCAATTACAAATGGATTTATTGTGTTCATTATAACACACACACACTTTCACTTTCTATGTGGACTGGGGCGTAATTTGTTGCATGCCCCTTTAACATGTTAATAATGTGTATAGTGCTGGTTGGTATAGCACCAGATTTGATATGATAATGTCTTTGTGTGTTCATGTTTTGGGTTTTGCAGGTCAACTCCAGCTGATACAGGAGAAGGAGAGCGTTTAGGTAAGCGCATTCGGAAGAAAAAGAAGATGTTCATGGAATCTGAGGATGAAGAGGAGGACAACATGGAGGAAGAGGAGGTAATGTGCGTAGTTTTACACAGAATGCATTGTATTATTCAATCTTATCATTTTGTATTAACTAATTTTAACCAAATTAACAAAATTTATTTTCAGGAGAAGCTTAAAGTAACAAAAGGCAGAAAAGCAGCTAAAATTGCCAGATTAGGTAACTGTTTCACACACATTTGTTTAACGATTTGGCGGTTTTAACAATATAGCAGGGATGTCTACTTGCTGATTTATAAGTTTTTTAGTTTTAGTTTTGTAATAAAAATGCAAATAATGGGTTTCTACTAATGCCGTTGAATAATGCAATTTCTGTAGTAACAGCAGCTCCTGTAAAGAAAAAAGCTTGGAGCTGGCCAGCTTATTTAGAGGAGGAGAAAGCTGTAGCTGCCCCATTAAAACTGTTTAAAGAGGTAAAATGTCTTCAGTGTGGTACAGCATTTTTTATAAAAGTATTTTGGTAAAGGTCTTACTCATGACTTTTGCTTGGTTTGCAGCACCAGGCCTTTCCTCAGAGCAGGAATGCCTTTAAAGTTGGAATGAAGTTGGAGGGTCTGGACCCCTGTCATCCTGCTTTCTTCTGTGTTCTTACTGTGGCTGAGGTAACAAATTGTTTCGGTCAAATTGTTTATATGTGGCCATTTTTCTGTTTTGAGTTTTGGTATCATTGTGAGAGTTCAAATGCTGTTGAGAATAGAGGACACAATACAAAACAGTAAAGAGGGAGATGCTTTGGGGCAGTGATATCATTAAGATAACATACATGTCTTCTCTTTTCAGATTCAAGGTTATAGAATAAGACTCCATTTTGATGGTTATCCTGAGTGCTATGATTTCTGGGTAAATGCAGACTCATGGGATATAAAGCCACCGGGCTGGTGTGAGAAGATGGGCCTCAAGCTGTTACTACCCAAAGGTGCTTAATGAAATATGCAGGAAGCCAGGGTGAAATTAATATACTGGGTCTGTTCCAAACCCTAGTAAGCTGCCTTGCTGCCCTGTGCCTATTTAGGCAGCTGCCTAGGTAAAGAGGATTCTAAACAACATCAAACTTTAAATGGCAGATTATTGAGACGCTGTAGTTAGACAGTGAATATGTCATTGGCTGTCACTGTGTACCATTGCGGTTTTAGCATACCAAGCTAACAAAGCCGTTCAAACAAAGGGCTGAGCCGACACAACTTGCTAGCATGCCAGCTAACTCTCTCTCTCCATGTACCGTAAACTGTTAAATTGACACTAACAAACCCAAAATTGCAAATAAATTACACCTGTACATCATTATAAAAATGAAAGAAAATCACTTACATTTGCTTTGCTTCCATCTGCCATATTTGAAATATTTTGTGAGAAAAGTTGTACTGAATGCTGGGATTGACTTGCTGCTAGGGAAGCTCTTGATGCTCCCTCATTTTCTACTTAAAATATCAGTCAGAATGAGGCATCTCAGTAAGCAGCATTGAAACAGGCTTCTTCATTGAAGTGCGAAGGATAACATAGAATGCTGACTATTTAGAAAGCTTACTAAGTTTTGAGACAGACCCACTGTAAACCTGGACACATTTTAATGCAAGAAAGTTCTTGGTTTATTTCATTAAAACATAGTGTTGCTTGCATTTATTAAAGATTTGTAAAGTACGTAGTAACATGAAATTATATGTATGTGTTTTTGTAGGTTGTAGGGATGGAGAATTTAATTGGAACATGTATGTTAAGAACTGTAGAGGTCAACTGGCTCCCAAACATTTCTTTAAAAGTCTAAATACAGTAAGTTCCTGGGTCCATTTCTACACTCTTTTGATTTCATACTTAAATTGTTCTTTAAAAAAAAAAAAAAAAAAGAGTACTGATTTTTTTGTTCGCGATGTATCAATGTAAATATTGGAACAATGTTTACACTGAAACCTTGCAGTCAGTCACCCCATCAGGATTTCGTACTGGAATGAAGCTGGAGGCAGTGGACAGGAAAAACCCATCACTCATCTGTGTAGCAACCATTGCTGCTGTTGTGGACAACCGACTTCTTATCCACTTTGATAACTGGGATGACACATATGATTACTGGTAAGAAATAATGTCTAGAAACATTTGCACAAGAACATTTACATAAGAATTTTACCTGGAATTGACTGGGTTACTGATTAGGAAAGTCACCTGTGGTTCCTCAAAAAAAGTCTGAAAGGGCACATTAAAACTTTAATTTTATTAATTTAATGATTTCAGTGAGAAGCTAATATCTCTATATTTTAAGAGGAATAAATAATAATAATGGACATAGGTTCATCTTAAGCTAATTTAAAGAGGGTTTTTATACGTAATTCAAAAAAAGTTAATAATATCTGCAGACAATTAATTGTTCTGATTGTAAATGGCGGCCCAGTGGGTAGCACTGTCGCCTCACAGCAAGAAGGTCCTGGGTTCGATTCCCAGGTGGAGCAGTCTGGGTCCTTTCTGTGGTGAGTTAGCATGTTGCTCTTGTGTCTGCGTGGGTTTCCTCCCACAGTCCAAAGACATGCAAGTGAGGTGAATTGAAGATACAAAATTGTCCATGACTTTGTTTGACATTAAAGTGTAATTTTTTTTTATTTTTTTATTTATTTTTTTATTTATTTATTTTTTACCCCTTTTCCTCCCCTTTTAGCGCATCCAATTGTTCAATTAGCATCGTGCTTCCTCTCTGTCTATGCCGAACCCTGCCCTGACGGAGGTGATTGAAGCTAACCCGTATCCCCTCCGAAACACGAGCAGCAGCCAGATGCATCTTTGCCACCCATACATTGACGAGTTTGGCGCCACCTAGCGTTGCATGCGGAGAGACATACCCTAAGGGCACCCTCTCCCATCTCTGTGTAAGCGCCTCCAATCAGCCGGCAGAGAACGCAATCGCATTCTGACAGAGAGAGACCCACATCCGGTTCTTTGTCCCACCCCCCACATGAGCAACCGGCCAATCGTTGCTCATATAGCCACTCAGCTTCGAACCGGTAAAGCAAGGCTGGATTCGATACCACGCTCTCAGAATCCAGCCCTGGTTGCAGCGCGTTTCTTTTTACCGCTGCGCCACCTGAGCGGCTGAAACTTGGACATTTAAAGGAAAAAGCAATCCACTAACTATCTGGTGTGTTTGAATACTCACCTGAATCTACTCAGTATTCTGTGGGCTTATATCTCTGTTTACATTATGATGTATTTTTTAAATCTTTCCGTTTTAGGTGTGATCCCAGCAGTCCATATATTCACCCTGTTGGGTACTGTGAGGAAGCAGAGTTAACACTGACCACGCCTGCTGGTAAAGTATAAGAACGGATGATCACAACATAGTTAACAATCTTTTTCATAATGATCTTTACACAGGTATGCATAAGTGATACATAATTATTTATAATGCTCTCCTTGTGTATCTCAGAGTACAAGCACCCAAAAAAATTTTCTTGGGAGAAATACCTGGAAGAGACGGGAACCCAGGCAGCGCCTGCAAGAGCTTTCAAACAGGTAAGTGTACTAATCACATCACTGAACTTAACTGATAAACTTAAATTCAAATTAGCAAACAGCACAAATTATCTACCTGTTCCTGCTTTGTAGAGACCACCACATGGCTTCCATATGGGAATGAAGCTGGAGGCAGTGGACAAACGTAATCCTATGCTTATTCGTGTAACCACCATATCTGGCACTGAGGACCACAGAGTCAAGGTCTGCAATCTTCTACACCACTCTCAGAATCATTTACAGTAGCATTAGTTTAGTCCTCAATAATTTTAGCAACTTTTTAAATCTCATCATTTGTTGTAATGCTAACACAATACAGTAACCATTTTATAGGCCTTAAGTGACATCAGTAATAAAAGACAAATTTAAAATAATTTATTTGCCAAAAGTACAAACCCGATTTCTGGAAAAACTTAGGACCTTTTGTAAATGTATAATGTGAACTTTTATAATTATTATTAATTTGTAAGAAAAGTACAATAAAAAATTATTCCATGGAACAACTTCATTGTATTTTTAAAAATATAAACTTTAAACTTTGATGCCTGCGACACTTTAAAAAAATGTTGGAACATACAGTATACAATTGTGTTATCACCTTTTTATTATTTACACTTCAGTTACTTTTTATTTATTTATTTTTAAAATTTTTGGTGGACTGAAGACACGTGATTCTTTAAATTTGTGGAGTTTCTGCCTATTTTTTGTTTGATAAAAGATTTCAGCTGGCCAACAGTCCATGGTCATCATTGTCTGATTCTCCACTTTATAATGCGCCATATATATTTTTTAATGGTAGACAAATCTGGACTGCTGGCAGGCAAGTCTAGCACATACACTTCGTGTCTACAAAACTAAACCTTTTAGGATGGCGCAATTAGGTCGGGCATTGTTGTGCTAGCGCATTAGGCCATCTGACCGCATAGTCACAATTGATCTTTACGTCCAAGGAATGATATTTTGGTAAATCCTTCTTTTACATTTAATCCTGATACCCTCACCTGTTACCAATTCACCTGCTTATTGTGGAACGTTTCTGCTGTCATTTTGAATATTTTATAAAACTTTTTTTTTTACCCTGTCCCATTATTTTTGAGTCTGTATGTGTGCAAATATGAAAATACATTTTTTAAATAGTTACAAAATACAAATACAACAGTCAAAAAACATTGGAAACCTTTTGGTCAGTTACATTTTCAAAATGATATTTTATTGCATTTTACAAAATGTCCCAACATTTTCAGAAAATGCTTTTTTGTATTAACAGATTGCTTGTTCAGACCTTGTTCTGTATAGTGTTACATTATTTACAATACAAATGTTATGACTTAAGCATCTGATTTATGTCCATATCTGATAAATATGTGAAACCAAATATTAATACTGTCAGCAGTTGGGTATTTTTAGATTAGGCCTTTAAATAACCACATTATATTAGGCAAAACAGCTTAATATGAGGACAGTCGATAAGATTAATTTATTTGTCAGGTCTGTGCCCATAAATATGAGCTATTTTAACACTAAAATATTAAATTATGATGTAATGTTAAATATTATGTTTTCAGCAAAAACATACGCTTAACCATGTTGTGACCATGATTAATCACTTGTGCTAATTTTAGATCCATTTTGATGGATGGAGTGACGAGTACAATTACTGGTTGGATGCTGATAGCCAAGACCTGCATCCCATTGGATGGTGCCAAAAGACTGGTCATCCTCTACAAAATCCTAGTGGTAATACAACATTCGTAATATTATATTAGCAAAATATCTCTTGAAATGTCTAGTGACAAAGGAATGAAAAATTGATTGATTAGCTTTATTTATTTAAGTAAAGCACAGGGAGTGTGGCTTCCATCCTGGTTCTTTACACATTTTACATTTACATTTTCAGCATTTAGCAGCATTTTAGCATTGCTCAAGGGCTCAACAGTGGTAACCTGGCAGTGGTGGGGCTTGAACCAACAACCTTCTGATTACTAGTTCAGTACCTTAACCACTAGGCTACAACTGCTCTTTACACATTTTCCATCCTAAATAAATGTAAGCCACTGATTGGAGATACAAATGTCATGTGACTGTGTTGATACATTGCTTTTAATACTGCTGTTAATGTTGCACATACACTGTTCTTGGAATAATATTAGGTCTTGTGATACATTACTGTGCCTTTATGAGTAGTGTCATACTAAATTCACTGGAAAATTTGCTTAATTTCACGTACCTTCTTTTTTAGATTTCACAAATTTTTAAGAAAAGTGCCACATTTCACGGCAGTCATTAAATAACACTCATCAATTAAATGATAGAATAAATAAAAGCACAAGCCTACAATACACAGCACAGCTACCTTAAGGGTTGAATGTAAACCTAGAACATTCAGCGACAGTGTGAGGCTCCATCTCAAAGACGAAAATACTCGTCCGTGTTTTGACACACCCACCTCTGCGTCCACAGAAATGGTTGGGAGTTTTCCAAACTCAGTTACCTGAGTAGTGTTTTTAGCTGCATTAGACTTTGACATCTTGGACATTTTGACTAATTAACTGAATTGCGGTAGGATTGCTAGGACCGCCTTATAGTCCAAATGAACCAGTGAACTTGAGACACTTAAACGTTACGCGAATGAAAAATGTTAAATCGCTAAACACAAACCTTAAATTTTGAACTTTGAATTTTAAACTGCAAATTACACTGGAAACAGCTCATTTCAATTATGTACTGCCTAACTTATGAGTAATTAGATCTATTATAAAGATGTGTTTAGATTAAATTCTAATATTCTGTTTTTAGCTTCCATGGATCCCCAGGCCCCCCCAGGGCAAGGCTGCCCTACTCCGGGATGTAATGGGGTTGGACACATTAAAGGACCTCGCTATGGAACACACTATACGTTAGTACACATTTTTACCTATACTAATTTGCTGGGCTCACAAATACATATAGTGCATGTTACTCAAACATAGCCATTGAGGGAACATACAGTGTATCACAAAAGTGAGTACACCCCTCACATTTCTGCAGATATTTAAGTATATCTTTTCATGGGACAACACTGACAAAATGACACTTTGACACAATGAAAAGTAGTCTGTGTGCAGCTTATATAACAGTGTAAATTTATTCTTCCCTCAAAATAACTCAATATACAGCCATTAATGTCTAAACCACCGGCAACAAAAGTGAGTACACCCCTTAGTGAAAGTTCCTGAAGTGTCAATATTTTGTGTGGCCACCATTATTTCCCAGAACTGCCTTAACTCTCCTGGGCATGGAGTTTACCAGAGCTTCACAGGTTGCCACTGGAATGCTTTTCCACTCCTCCATGACGACATCACGGAGCTGGCGGATATTCGAGACTTTGCGCTCCTCCACCTTCCGCTTGAGGATGCCCCAAAGATGTTCTATTGGGTTTAGGTCTGGAGACATGCTTGGCCAGTCCATCACCTTTACCCTCAGCCTCTTCAATAAAGCAGTGGTCGTCTTAGAGGTGTGTTTGGGGTCATTATCATGCTGGAACACTGCCCTGCGACCCAGTTTCCGGAGGAAGGGGATCATGCTCTGCTTCAGTATTTCACAGTACACATTGGAGTTCATGTGTCCCTCAATGAAATGTAACTCCCCAACACCTGCTGCACTCATGCAGCCCCAGACCATGGCATTCCCACCACCATGCTTGACTGTAGGCATGACACACTTATCTTTGTACTCCTCACCTGATTGCCGCCACACATGCTTGAGACCATCTGAACCAAACAAATTAATCTTGGTCTCATCAGACCATAGGACATGGTTCCAGTAATCCATGTCCTTTGTTGACATGTCTTCAGCAAACTGTTTGCGGGCTTTCTTGTGTAGAGACTTCAGAAGAGGCTTCCTTCTGGGGTGACAGCCATGCAGACCAATTTGATGTAGTGTGCGGCGTATGGTCTGAGCACTGACAGGCTGACCCCCCACCTTTTCAATCTCTGCAGCAATGCTGACAGCACTCCTGCGCCTATCTTTCAAAGACAGCAGTTGGATGTGACGCTGAGCACGTGCACTCAGCTTCTTTGGACGACCAACACGAGGTCTGTTCTGAGTGGACCCTGCTCTTTTAAAACGCTGCATGATCTTGGCCACTGTGCTGCAGCTCAGTTTCAGGGTGTTGGCAATCTTCTTGTAGCCTTGGCCATCTTCATGTAGCGCAACAATTCGTCTTTTAAGATCCTCAGAGAGTTCTTTGCCATGAGGTGCCATGTTGGAACTTTCAGTGACCAGTATGAGAGAGTGTGAGAGCTGTACTACTAAATTGAACACACCTGCTCCCTATGCACAACCGAGACCTAGTAACACTAGCGAGTCACATGACATTTTGGAGGGAAAATGACAAGCAGTGCTCAATTTGGACATTTAGGGGTGTAGTCTCTTAGGGGTGTACTCACTTTTGTTGCCGGTGGTTTAGACATTAATGGCTGTATATTGAGTTATTTTGAGGGAAGAATAAATTTACACTGTTATATAAGCTGCACACAGACTACTTTTCATTGTGTCAAAGTGTCATTTTGTCAGTGTTGTCCCATGAAAAGATATACTTAAATATCTGCAGAAATGTGAGGGGTGTACTCACTTTTGTGATACACTGTATATCAGGTCTGGTCACAAGTCTGGATAAACAGGAGGATTGTGTCAGGAAAAAACTGCTAAATCAAACTAAAACGAATCATTAATTTGTTCATTCATTCATTTGGCAGACATGGTGGCTAAGTGGGTAGCACTGTCGCCTCAGAGCAAAAAGGTCCTGGGTTCGATCCCTAGGTGGGGCGGTCAGGGTCCTTTCTTTGTGGAGTTTGCATGTTCTCCCCCTGTCTGTGTGGGTTTCCTCCGGTGCTCCGGTTTCCTCCCACAGTCCAGAAACATGCAAGTGAGGTGAATTGGAGACGCTAAATTGTCCAAGACTGTGTTTGATGTAACCTTGTGAACTGATGAATCATGTGTAAGATAAGATAAGATAAGATAACACTTTATTGATCCCGAAGGAAATTGCAGTACTGTAAATACTAAAGTACTAAAGTACTGTAAAGTACTGTTACTCATTACTGTGTAATGAGTAACTACCGTTCCTGTCATGTTCCTGTTTTAACCAAAGTGTAAAACATGACATTAAAATTCTAATAAACAAACGAACGTTCATTTGGCTGGAAATAACATTGTATTAGATTTAACATTTTTCAGAGTTTAAAGATTTAGTTGAAATAGTAACTGAAATGAGTACATTTCATGTTTTTTTAAAGTGTAAGTTATCTTATCCTTACAGGAAATAAACTTCTGCACATTTTAACACATACTTGCTGTTAATTTACTGAATATAACAGAAATAAAGTGTCCATACTTAAGCATACAGTGTATCACAAAAGTGAGTACACCCCTCACATTTCTGCAAATATTTCATTATATCTTTTCATGGGACAACACTATAGACATGAAACTTGGATATAACTTAGAGTAGTCAGTGTACAGCTTGTATAGCAGTGTAGATTTACTGTCTTCTGAAAATAACTCAACACACAGCCTTTAATGTCTAAATAGCTGGCAACATAAGTGAGTACACCCCACAGTGAACATGTCCAAATTGTGCCCAAATGTGTCGTTGTCCCTCCCTGGTGTCATGTGTCAAGGTCCCAGGTGTAAATGGGAAGCAGGGCTGTTAAATTTGGTGTTTTGGGTACAATTCTCTCATACTGGCCACTGGATATTCAACATGGCACCTCATGGCAAAGAACTCTCTGAGGATGTGAGAAATAGAATTGTTGCTCTCCACAAAGATGGCCTGGGCTATAAGAAGATTGCTAACACCCTGAAACTGAGCTACAGCATGGTGGCCAAGGTCATACAGCGGTTTTCCAGGACAGGTTCCACTCGGAACAGGCTTCGCCAGGGTCGACCAAAGAAGTTGAGTCCACGTGTTCGGCGTCATATCCAGAGGTTGGCTTTAAAAAATAGACACATGAGTGCTGCCAGCATTGCTGCAGAGGTTGAAGACGTGGGAGGTCAGCCTGTCAGTGCTCAGACCATACGCCTCACACTGCATCAACTCGGTCTGCATGGTCGTCATCCCAGAAGGAAGCTGACGCACAAGAAAGCCCGCAAACAGTTTGCTGAAGACAAGCAGTCCAAGAACATGGATTACTGGAATGCCCTGTGGTCTGACGAGACCAAGATAAACTTGTTTGGCTCAGATGGTGTCCAGCATGTGTGGCGGCGCCCTGGTGAGAAGTACCAAGACAACTGTATCTTGCCTACAGTCAAGCATGGTGGTGGTAGCATCATGGTCTTGGGCTGCATGAGTGTTGCTGGCACTGGGGAGCTGCAGTTCATTGAGGGAAACATGAATTCCAACATGTACTGTGACATTCTGAAACAAAGCATGATCCCCTCCCTTCGAAAACTGGGCCTCATGGCAGTTTTCCAACAGGATAACGACCCCAAACACAACCTCCAAGATGACAACTGCCTTGCTGAGGAAGCTAAAGGTAAAGGTGATGGACTAAACCCAATTGAGCACCTGTGGCGCATCCTCAAGTGGAAGGTGGAGGAGTTCAAGGTGTCTAACATCCACCAGCTCCGTGATGTCATCATGGAGGAGTGGAAGAGGATTCCAGTAGCAACCTGTGCAGCTCTGGTGAATTCCATGCCCAGGAGGGTTAAGGCAGTGCTGGATAATAATGGTGGTCACACAAAATATTGACACTTTGGGCACAATTTGGACATGTTCACTGTGGGGTGTACTCACTTATGTTGCCAGCTATTTAGACATTAATGGCTGTGTGTTGAGTTATTTTCAGAAGACAGTAAATCTACACTGCTATACAAGCTGTACACTGACTACTCTTAAGTTATATCCAAGTTTTATTTCTATAGTGTTGTCCCATGAAAAGATATAATAAAATATTTGCAGAAATGTGAGGGGTGTACTCACTTTTGTGATACACTACATTGACAAATATTTGTACACAAATAAAAAGACTTTAGGCTACTTGTATGTTTGTTTCTTTTGAATAATAATAAGCTTAAAATAATTTTGTTAGCAGAAATTATCATGTAATTCTTTCAGTTTTTATTATTGTCTCTATAGTAATTAAAATGCCCTCCATGTGTTCATCTACTAGAAAGTAAAATGCATCATTAAATTTTAATTCTCTTCATCTTCCTCTCTCTCAGTATCTTTCATCATATCTTAATCTTTTTTATCTTAATCTTTTTTATCTTAATCTTTTTTATCTTCCCGTTTTAGGGCTGTGAGCTGTCCATACTCTGACCTGAATCTGAATAAGGAGGGGCTGCTGCAGGACAGGCTGAGTGGAGAGAGACCGTTGACTCTAACCGGACCTCCACGGCAGCGACGCACAGAATCTCTCACCCAGACTCCCTCCAGCACACCCACGGGTAGCAACCCTGAGCCCTTGGACAACACAGACAACTCTTCACTAGCCAGGTAGGACAAGCATGTTAATACTAATCAGAGTGCCAGTTGGGAACACAGTACAATTTGTATGTGCAAAAATGATTGATGTTTACTAATCTAAAATTACAATATGAATATTGAGTAGCTGTTTAATAATGAGTTTATCAAACGACCCACATTTTGTCCATGATTTTTACTGCAACCCAGGCAACACAAACAATGCATCAAAATGAAACACAAAACTCAATTAATAAAAATAATGGCAATCTGGTCCTACTGTGGTTTACCAGATGTAACGTAAAGCATCCACAAGGGGGTGTTTTTGTACAAGTTTATTATGTGTTTGTACCCATTAAAATTTAATTCGTATATTCAATTATTATTATTTTTCACTGCGACCCTTTTTTTTTTGCCTCATGACCCACCCAAGGGTCGCAACGGTGTACAATGTTTCAGTGTACAGTGTTTTAATGCATCTCTAACTAGTGATAATTTACACGAATAAACCTTTCAAACTCACATAACAAAAATAAAATAAATTAAATTAAAAAGTTTTTAAATAAAAGCTGTTTTTATAGCTATAATGTTGTCTTTTGTTTTTTTTTTTAGAACTGCCCCTGCTAAATGCATGAAGCAGATGAAGCCAGAAGGAAATGGAAAAGGTATTCTCCAGACTGTTTTGGGTTTTATAGCACACGAGTATACAAGTGTATTAAGAATTAAAATAATTCTTTTTGTGTGTTTGTCTCATAGACTCACTTCAGCAGTTTTTGCACGACTCTGTGTTCTGTGGCTGGGAGCCACCCAAGTTTCAGCAGTGCTGGGAGAAGCATGGCAAACTGCTACCCGAAGCACTGGGTCTTAGTGCAAAGACAGTGGCCAAGTGGAACACAGATGAGGTAAAATGCATGTTAATAATGAGCGAGGTTTAGAACTTTAATGTATTGCATGTTTTTACACTGATGTGGTTGGATTATATTGTATCACAGTGGATGATGGGACTTTTCCTGTGCACTATTTTTTAGGTTGCAAGTTTTGTGCACAAGTTACCAGGGTGTAGGGAACATGCTGCTATTTTCAGGAATGAGGTAAAAAGAAAAGAAAAGTACTTTTACTTATATTGTGTTGCTTCTGACTTTTTGCACTTTTTGGTAACTATCAGGCTTTTTTGCATTGTCTTATTTTGAATATACTTACATTTACATTTTCAGCATTTAGCAGAACGCTTTTATCCAAAGTGACTTACAGTACTGAGACAGCATTCAGTCCAAGCAACTAAGGGTTAAGGGCCTTGCTCAAGGGCCCAACGGTGGCAACCTGGCAGTGGTGGGGCTTGAACCTGTAACCTTTTGATTACTAGTCCAGTACCTTAACCACTAGGCTACAACTGCCCAATACTTACTTACTTGTGCCAATACTTAGTTTACCTGTTCACTCTGCCAACCTCTTGCAGTTTTACACTACCCTTGCTGGCTAAACATTGGCTCCTCCAAAACGTTCAAAGCTGCTGGCTTGCATTTTTACATTGACTAGCAGCAGATTATTACAGAAAGGACCCCACATGACTCTCTCTGTTCTTCTTGCTTATGCTAGTCAATAGTTGCACCAACAAGAAGCAGAATTTGCACCAGTTCTTTTTCTTCCTCACTTGGTCATTTCTGCCTGTTGGGAACCCAACCATGCTGGTAGCACTGCCAAGACTAGAAGTGGGCAAGCGCAACTGTTCCATCAGATCAGATTTTTGCAGCCACCACAAAATTAGAATTTAAATCAGTAATGGGATTTAAAAAAAGAGTTCTTTAACTGTTATAGCATAATAATTTTTATGTCTCATACATGTGGATAGTGTTAAATAGCACCTTAATGTGTTTAAAAAAAGAAAAAGAAACAATCAGTTGTATGATTGTAAACAACATTGAGGCCAAAAGTCTGCAACCACTAACGATTTTTTTATTTTGCATTTTTCTAAGAATTTTTGTGTTATTTTTTTATTAATAAAATCATACTTCAATAGTAGTTTGAGTTAAATCTTTGAAATACATACACTTGTACATGTGTATGGCATTACAGAAAAGCAACTTTTGAAAAATGCAAGCATGTTTGCTAGATTAACCACCTTGGTTCCGCTCCAGTTTCCTCCCACAGTCCAAAGACATGCAAGTGAGGTGAATTGGAGACACTAAATTGTCCAGGACTGTGTTCGATATAACCTTGAACTGATGAATCTTGTATAATGAGTAACGACCGTTCCTGTCATGAATGTAACCAAAGTGTAAAACATGATGTTAAAATCCTAATAAACAAACAAACAAACCTTGGTTCCTCTTTGTACAAGAAGTCAGATTTGTATTTATCTCTTTAAGGCACAAACTAAGCAGTATTTGAGTCAATCGTTGCCATTTACCCATTGCAATTCTCTTGTACCACCGCCTTGCTGGCCGGGGAGAGCACTGGGTTTACATGCCTCCTCCATCATGCACACAGTCACTGGCTGCATTTTTTGTTTTTATTGAATTTTTTTTTTTTTTTTTTTTTTTTTTTTATAAACCTATCGGAGGTGGACTCTCACATTTACCAGACGCTTTTACCCAAAGTATCTTACACTAAATACAGTTCAAGCAATTGAAGGTTAAGGGCCTTGCTCAAGGGCAACAGTTTTTACTTGCCGATGGTGGGGCTTGAACCAGCAACCTTGTGATTACTAGTCCAGTATTTTAACCTTTGGTTAAATTGCCATAAATCTGATCGGCGCCACTAATGTTGGCACCTTGAACCAGACAGCAGAGGTCGCTATTGTACAACGGCAACTAAGCCCACTTGATTATGAGTCACTGTTAGCTTGAGTGCATTGGAAGGCCAGTAGTTCTGCCTGGGACTCAGCGGTAGACTGCTGCACCACCCAAGCGCCTGGGTTTGATTTACTTATTCGAAGCTTGTTTGTTTGTTTGTTTATTAGGATTTTAATGTCATGTTTTACACTTTGGTTACATTCATGAGAGGAACAGTAGTTACTCATTACACAAGGTTCATCAGTTCACAAGGTTATATCAAACACAGTCATGGACTATTTAGTGTCTCCAATTTTAGGCCTTCTCTTCAACAGTTTTGTTTCTCTAGATCACATTCCAGAGGTTTTTAATAGGTTTCAGGTCTGAAGATTGCAATGGCAATGTCAGGGTCTTGATCTGGTGGTCCTTCATCCATATCTTGATCAGATTGTTTGGCCATCATCAGGTCAAATATTTGCCCAGAGGCCTTAGCAGTGTCATCAGGTCAACAAAGAATAACCCCTATTTTACCGCAAAAGACTTACAGTGGCAGTCGTAGCTTAACAGTTAAGGTACTGGACTAGTTGAACACCACACCATTAACCTTTAATTGCTTGGATTGTATTCGGTCACATTTGGAACTTGCTTGGGATAAGAGCCTCTTTTAAATGTCAAAAATGTCAACATCAATGGACTTGCAGGACGACTGGATGATGGCTGGTACAAACGTGTATGTGGCAACCATAAGATGATCATTTAACAACCAAGGCCGTTTTTGTCAAACTCCATGAAGCACAACTGGAATACGCCTGGATAGGCCTGCAGTCTGGGTCACAGTTCTATGGAGTGACGAATCAAAACTTGAAATGTTTGGCCGTATCATCAAATGATGTAAAAGCATGTAAATGTGTTTTGTGATTTTTATTGGTAAGATTAATTTGTACATGGAAAATTGTAATTATTAATTAATGTTTGTTTATTTTGCAGCAAATAGATGGCGAGGCATTTCTTCTTCTCACCCAGTCTGACATTGTAAAGATTCTAAGTATCAAGCTGGGCCCTGCTCTTAAAATATACAACTCCATTCTTATGCTGAAGAGTGTGGATGAGGAGTAACGCTTCTACCCAGAAACCTCACTCGCTGCAGAAATGCTTTTTCTTTTATTTCTTATAACAACCACATACTTACTTATTTTCTGCTTTTTTCATCAGCATCTCAACTATGTCTAATTTTTTGCAACAGTTATTGTGGAGAACCCACTTTCGGGGAAGCTGGTATTTAAACTCTTATAGACTGGTTTTAGTGATTGTTCTGTGCTAAAATTGGAAATCAGAGTACGTGCGTTTGTACAAAGGCTTTGGAGGACTATGCTGCTACAAAAACAATATTTGTATACTTATCTATGTCCAGTTTCCTTCCAACTGAACAATCATTCTTACCTTGATTTTTGTTAACTTATTAATAATTTGATTCTTACTACCTTTTCAGAGTAAAGATGTTTGGCTGTAAAGCATCGAACTGTCGATTGTTAATATTATTTATAATATTATGGTTGTTAAATATCTGAATAAGTGGTTCAGATGGAGTGAACAAAGTACACATTGGGGACCTTTTACTTGAAATGTACAAAGTAATTTTTTTTAAAGAAGATGCAAAAATTAGATTTGTGACAAGAACACACACTGCATCCAGAATGAGCAGATATACAACCACTGTCATGGTTACGTATGTGCTCATGAGTGTGCGTGCATGTGTCTGTAAGCATAAGGGCTTAAACGAGATGGTGTGTGTGTGTGTTTTTGTGTGTGTGTGTGTGAGGTGTGTTTCCTCTTTGCATCAGGGAATCTCTTAGATCGGGCAGGTCTTAAGATGAATGTCTCATTTGCTATGTAAAAAGTGTGCTTTGTGAAATCCATTTAAAAATTGTAAATTCATGTACAGTAAACTTGATGTGTTAAGAACGACTTCCAGATGTGCTTGTTTTCTGATCTCATGCGTGTGTGAGCACATGTACAGAACAGGACTTACAGTTAGTCATAAAAATAAACAGAATGTAAGATCTGATGCTCATGAGTGGTACGTTGTGGCCTAAGGTTTTATTCTCATTTATTCATTAATAATGGTTAAGTAACTATTTAATTTTATAAATGCAAGTCACTTTTAATGTGGTAAATGGCTTCATATATTGTTTATACTTATACTTTTTCTCTTTGTAGAACACGTTCATGAAAAACATGGGACAGCTAAAGTAACCAAGGTTCTATTCTTTTTCTGATTAGTGTTTTCATTGTGTCCTTGTGGGTTTTCTGAAAATTGTTCTTCATATTTTTTTTGAGTAAAATATATTTGTAAAGTAAGTTATAAGTCTGTGTTTTCTTTTTAAGATTAATATTTCAGTGGCACAAACAGGTTATGTGTTGCAATGTACTTACGTATTTATATAAAAAACATGCAACTTTGTGGCAACAGTTTGGGGAAGGTCCTTGCCTGTTCCAGCCTGAATATGTCTAAAGTAAGCTCCATAAATACATGATTTGAAGTTTCTTGTGGTGGAACTCCAGTGGTATTCACAATGTCCTGTCCTCAAACACATTAGGCACCCATGATTTGAAATGTCTGTTACAAGCCGGGTCTTCTAAACCAATATTAGCTCCTCACAAATGTTCTTATTGGTTGCATGTCATATACTGTATATAACCCCAAATGAAATATACAACCCCAAATCAGAAAAAGTTGGGATGGCATGGAAAAAGCAAATAATAAAAAAAACACGGTTTCTTTTATTTATTAATAAACAGCCATTCCTTCATTTCAGGCCTCCAAAAAAGTTGGGACAGTAATGCATTTACCACTTTGTAATGTTACCATTCCTTTTCACCACACTTAAAAGACGTTTTGGCACCGAGGAGACCAAGTGATTTAGTGTTTCAGCTTTTATTTTGTCTTATTCTTCCTGCAAACACGTCTTAAGATGTGCAACAGTACGGGGTCGTCGTTGTCGCATTTTTCCTTTAAAAATTCTCTATCAGGGACAGGTCAGGACTGCAGGCAGGCCAGTCCAGTACCCGTACCCTCTTTTTTCACAGCCATGCCTTTGTTATGTGTGCAGCATGTGGTTTTGCATTGTCTTGTTGAAAAATGCATGGACTTCCCTAGTAAAGATGACGTCTTGAAGGCAGCATATGTTGCTCTAAGATCTCAATGTACTTTTCTGCATTAATGCTGCCATTACAGAAGTGTAAATTACTTTTGCTAAGGGCACTGACACAGCCCCATACCATGACAGACCCTGGCTTTTCGACTTGTTGCTAATAACAGTCTGGGTGGTCCTATTCGTCTTTGGTCGCACATGGCGACCTGGAATGCTGATTCATCTGACCACAATACACGTTTTCACAGTGTGATGGTCCAGCCTAGATGCCTCAGAGCCCAGAGAAGTCGACGCCGCTTCTGGACATGGTTAATATAAGGCTTCTTTTTTTGCACAGTGAAGTTTTAAGTGGCATTTAGAGTCCCCCAGAGTCCTGAGAACCTGCGCGGACCAGCTTTGTGGAGTTCTGCAGCACATTTTTAATCTGAGCCTGCATCTCATGAAGGTTCCAGTGCTGTGGAAGACATCGTGCCTCGTTCCAGTACCAAGGAAGTCTTCTCCTTCTGCCCTCAACGACTACAGACCGATTGCCTTAACATCACACATTATAAAGGCAATAGAGAGACTTGTACTAGCCCATCTCAGACCTCAGGTGACCACCTCCCTGGACCCACTGCAGTTCGCCTACCGCCATGAGATTTGTGTTGAGGACGCCATCATCTACTTGCTACAACAAGCACACTTGCATTTGGATCTAGCTGGCAGCTCTGTGAGGATTATATTCTTTGATTTCTCCAGATGGTGGTTAAAAACACCATCCAGCCTTTCATGCTTAAAGAGAAGCTCCAAATGATGCAAGTGGACACCTTCACAACCTCCTGGATTACTGACTACCTGACAGACAGACCGCAGTTTGTGCGACTGAAAGGAGGTGTATCTGATCAGGTGGTTAGCAGCATAGGAGCACCGCAGGGGACTGTTCTCTCACCTTTTCTCTTTACCCTGTGTACCTCGGATTTCCAGTACAACTCTGAGTCCTGTCATCTACAAAAGTTCTCAGATGACTCAGCAGTGGTGGGGTGTATCAGGGGTGGAGATGAGAGTGAGTACAGGGATCTGGTTGACCGCTTTGTCTCATGGTCAAGGAACAACCACCTTTTAAATGTGACCAAGACAAAAGAGGTGGTCCTAGGCTTCAGGAGGACCAGGACTGCTTTGAAACCCCTCTGTATCCTGGGGGAGGAGGTGGAGGTGGTGGAAAGTTACAAATATCTTGGTGTCCATATTGACAACAGACTGGACTGGAAGTGTAACACCGAGGCTGTCTACAGAAAGGGTCAGAGCAGACTTTATTTTTTAAGAAGGCTCATGTCCTTCAATGTATGCAGCAAGATGCTACACATTTTTTACCAGTCTGTAGTGGAAAGTGCAGTTTTCTATGCAGCTATCTGCTGGGGAAGCAGCATTAGAGCCAAAGACTCCAAGAAGCTTAACAAGCTTATCAGGAAGGCTGGTTCTGTGCTGGGGTTTGCTCTGGAGCCCCTAGAACTAGTTGTTGAGCAGAGAATCTTGCACAAGCTGCTAAATATAATGGACAACACCACACACCCATTACATGACATGCTGATCAAACAGCAAAGTACTTTCAGTGGAAGGTTCCGCCAACTTCGCTGCAACAAAGAGCGCTATAGGAAGTCATTTCTGCCCACAGGGATGGCAACCTACAATGACTCTCACTGGTGCAAGAGAAGGACGCAGAACCTATGATAATAATACCACAAGACAATAACTTGATCACTTGGTACTACCTGTTCCATAATTTACACATAGTAATGTTCTTATTTGCACAGCTTTAATTGCACAATTTATGTAACTGCACCTCTAGGCTCCCTCCTTTTCAGTTTTTGTTTTTTGTTCTGTTAGATGTTTTATATTCTTATTCTTTTTAAATTATTACAGTGGGGCCAAAAAGTATTTAGTCAGCCACTGATTGTGCAAGTTCTCCTACTTAGAAAGATGAGAGAGGTCTGTAATTTTCATCATAGGTACACTTCAACTATGAGAGGCAAAATGAGAAAAAAAAAATCCAGGAAATCACATTGTAGGATTTTTAAAGAATTTATTTGTAAATTATGGTGGAAAATAAGTATTTGGTCAATAACAAAAGTTCAACTCAATACTTTGTAACATAACCTTTGTTGGCAATGACAGAGGTCAAACGTTTCCTGTAAGTCTTCACCAGGTTTGCACACACTGTAGCTGGTATTTTGGCCCATTCCTCCATGCAGATCTCCTCTAGAGCAGTGATGTTTTGGGGCTGTCGCTGGGCAACACGGACTTTCAACTCCCTCCACAAATTTTCTATGGGGTTGAGGTCTGGAGACTGGCTAGGCCACTCCAGGACCTTGAAATGCTTTTTACGGAGCCACTCCTTCGTTGCCCGAGCGGTGTGTTTGGGATCATTGTCATGCTGGAAGACCCAGCCACGTTCCATCTTCAATGCTCTCACTGATGGAAGGAGGTTTTGGCTTAAAATCTCACGATACATGGCCCCGTTCATTCTTCCCTTAACACGGATCAGTCGTCCTGTCCCCTTTGCAGAAAAACAGCCCCAAAGCATGATGTTTCCACCCCCATGCTTCACAGTAGGTATGGTGTTCTTGGGATGCAACTCAGCATTCTTCTTCCTCCAAACACGACGAGTTGAGTTTTTACCAAAAAGTTTCATTTTGGTTTCATCTGACCACATGATATTCTCCCAATCCTCTTCTGGATCATCCATATGCTCTCTGGCAAACTTCAGACGGGCCTGGACATGTACTGGCTTAAGCAGGGGGACACGCCTGGCACTGCAGGATTTGAGTCCCTCTCGGCGTAGTGTGTTACTGATGGTAGCCTGTGTTACTTTGGTTCCAGCTCTCTGCAGGTCATTCATCAGGTCCCTCCGTGTAGTTCTGGGATTTTTGCTCACCGTTCTCATGATCATTTTGACCCCACGGGATGAGATCTTGACCCAAAGGGAGATTATCAATGGTCTTGTATGTCTTCCATTTTCTTACAATTGCTCCCACAGTTGATTTATTCACACCAACCTGCTTGCCTATTGTAGATTCACTCTTCCCAGCCTGGTGCAGGTCTACAATTTTTTTCCTGGTGTCCTTCGACAGCTCTTTGGTCTTGGCCATGGTTGAGTTTGGAGTCTGACTGTTTGAGGCTGTGGACAGGTGTCTTTTATACAGATAACGAGGTCAAACAGGTGCCATTAATACAGGTAACGAGTGGAGGACAGAAGAGCTTCTTAAAGAAGAAGTTACGGGTCTGTGAGAGCCAAAAATCTTGCTTGTTTGTGGGTGACCAAATACTTATTTTCCACCATAATTTACAAATAAATTCTTTACAAATCCTACAATGTGATTTCCTGGCTTTTTTTTTCCTCATTTTGTCTCTCAAAGTTGAAGTGTACCTATGATGTAAATTACAGACCTCTCTCATCTTTCTAAGTAGGAGAACTTGCACAATCAGTGACTGACTAAATACTTTTTGGCCCCACTGTATATTCTATTTTCTTTTTTATATATTTTGTAGATTTTATATCTTAATTCTTATTCTTTCCTCCCCATTGTAATATCATTGTGTGATGTTTGTTTGATGTTTGTAATAATTGTAATTGCTGCTGCTACACCGCAATTTCCCTTCGGGAATCAATAAAGTAATCAATCAATCATTTGTGCATGTGACTCTGTATTGTAGTGCTTGCCAAAGGTTTGCCAAAGTAATCCCTCACCCATGTAGTTATATCAGCTATTGTTGAGTGTCGGTTCTTGATGCAGTGCCGTCTGAGGGATCGAAGATCACGGGCATTCAGCTTAAGCTTGCGCCCTTGGCCTTCGATTCCTTGAATGGTTTAACGATATGCACTGTAGAGGGAGAAATATGCAAATTCCTTCCAATCTTTCTTTGAGGTTCATTGTTTATAAACATTTCAATCATTTTCTCACACATTTGTTGATTAACTGGAGATCCTCTGATCATCTTTGCTCATCAAAGACTCAGCCTTTCCTGGATGCTGCTTTTGTACCAAACCATGATTACAATCACCTGTTGACATCATGTGTTTGGAATCACATCATTATTAAGTTTTTTCACCTCATTACTAGGGCTACATTCCCACTGTCCCAACGTTTTTTGGAATGTGTTGCAGACCTGAAATGCAGGAATGGATGTTTATTAATAGATGAAATGAAGTTGAGCAGATAAAACATGAAATATCTCAGGTTCAAACTGTCTGCAATCAAATAGAAGTTAAAGTAAATGTAAGGAACACTGCATTTTCCATACTGTCCCAACTTTTTCTGATTTGGGGTTGTACAGTATACAGTATTAATATATCACTTGAATGGCGGAAACCATTTATTCACAAGACATACTTCATATGTGTAAGATGATTTACCAGACAGTCTCAACCAGCGAGCAACAATATGTATGTACAGTATGTACTGTATGTACCCTCTGTCTGGTGACTTTTCCAGGGTGGTTCCTGATTTTCGCCCAGTGAATTGTACCCATCATCACCCTGAATCAGATAAAGCAGTGGTAAAACAGACAATCGGTTAATGAATGAATTAATTGTGAATGCTGTACTGACTTCGTCAGCAAAGATTAATTAGATTTCTTTTGGAGCAGATAATAAACAGTGAGCAGAAAGAGCTGTGTGTAAAATAAGCCTGAATCCCAAGTGACACTAAGAATAGGTCATCATGCCCACTATGGGAGCAAGTTGCCCTATAACAATCTTCCCATGACCCTCTCTCTCTCTCTCTCTCTCTCTCTCTCTCTCTCTCTCTCTCTCTCTCTCTCTCTCTCTCTCTCTCTCTCTCTCTCACTCACTTCACATCATAAGAGGTTGAAGGACTTTAAACGTCAGAATGTCTGTCTTGAGGAAAGATAGTAAAATGTAACAGCTTTTCTAAATGGCTAAATGGACTTTTACTCTACTCAGCTTCATCAGGACAAAACAGAATAAAAGGTTAAAGTTCAAATCAGGTGAGTGTAAAATTATGTGGTTGTTCTGAAATGGTGATAATGCATTTAGAGGTAGGTAACCCTGTTATGTAACACAACAGATAGTTTATTAAAATGTAACCTTATAGATCATCATGTCTTATTTTAAATTACAAAAACACAATATTTAAACACATCATCTTTGAGGCCCAATGAGATTAAAAGTGTATCTTGTTTAGAAAAAATTACTAAATTTCATTAAATGAATGTTGCCTAATTAAAGGTAAGTAAGGTATTTAAATGAAAATGAACACACTATATACACTGATCAGCCATAACATTAAAACCACCTCCTTGTTTCTACTCTCACATCCATTTTATCAGCTCCACTTACCATATAGAAGCACTTTGTAGTGCTACAGTTACTGACTGTAGTCCATCTGTTTCTCTACATACTTTTTTAACCTGCTTTCACCCTGTTCTTCAATGGTCAGGACCCCTACAGGACCACCACAGAGCAGGTATTATTTGGTGGTGGATCATTCTCAGCACTGCAGTGACACTGACATGGTGGTGGTGTGTTAGTGTGTATTGTGCTGGTATGAGTTGAAAACACAGCAGCGCTGCTGGAGATTTTAAATACCATGTCCAGTCTATTATACACTCCTACCTAGTTGGTCTACCTTGTAAATGTAAAGTCACTCATCTATTGCTGCTGTTTGAGTTGGGCATCTTCTAGACCATCATCAGTGGTCACAAGACGCTGCCCACGGGATGCTGTTGGCTGGATATTTTTGGTTGGTGGACTATTCTCAGTCCAGCAGTGACAGTGAGGTGTTTAAAAACTCCATCAGCGCTGCTGTGTCTTATCCACTCATACCAGCACAACACACACAAACACACCAACACCATGTCAGTGTCACTGCAGTGCTAAGAATGATCCACCACCCAAATAATACCTGCTCTGTAGTGGTCCTGGGAGAGTCCTGACCATTGAAGAACAGCATGCAGAGAAACAGAAGGACTACAGTCAGTAATTGTAAAACTACAAAGTGCTTCTATATGGTAAATGACGCTGATAAAATGGACAGTGAGTGCAGAAACAAGGAGGTGGTTTTAATGTTATAGTTGATCAGTATATATACAGGTACTGGTCATAAAATTAGAATATTATGAAAAAGTTGATTTATTTCAGTAATTCCATTCAGAAAGTGAAACTTGTATATTATATTCATTCATTACACACAGACTGATGTATTTCAAATGTTTATTTCTTTTAATGTTGATGATTATAACTGACAACTAATGAAAACCCCAAATTCAGTATCTCAGAAAATTAGAATATTGTGACAAGGTACAATTTTGAAGACACCTGGTGCCACACTCTAATCAGCTAATTAACTCAAAACACCTGCAAAGGCCTTTAAATGGTCTCTCAGTCTAGTTCTGTAGGCTACACAAGCATGGGGAAGACTGCTGACTTGACAGTTGTTCAAAAGACGACCATTGACACCTTGCACAAGGAGGGCAAGACACAAAAGGTCATTGCTAAAGAGGCTGGCTGTTCACAGAGCTCTGTGTCCAAGCACATTAATAGAGAGGCGAAGGGAAGGAAAAGATGTGGTAGAAAAAAGTGTACAAGCATTAGGGCTAACCGCACCCTGGAGAGGATTGTGAAACAAAACCCAAAAATGTGGGGGAGATTCACAAAGAGTGGACTGCAGCTGGAGTCAGTGCTTCAAGAACCACCACGCACAGACGTATGCAAAACATGGGTTTCAGCTGTCGCATTCCTTGTGTCAAGCCACTCTTGAACAAGAGACAGCGTCAGAAGCGTTTCGCCTGGGCTAAGGACTGGACTGCTGCTGAGTGGTCCAAAGTTATGTTCTCTGATGAAAGTAAATTTTGCATTACCTTTGGAAATCAAGGTCCCAGAGTCTGGAGGAAGAGAGGAGAGGCACAGAATCCACGTTGCTTGAGGTCCAGTGTAAAGTTTCCACAGTCAGTAATGGTTTGGAGTGCCATGTCATCTGCTGGTGTTGGCTCACTGTGTTTTCTGAGGTCCAAGGTCAACGCAGCCGTCTACCAGGAAGTTTTAGAGCACTTCATGCTTCCTGCTGCTGACCAACTTTATGGAAATGCAGATTTCATTTTCCAACAGGACTTGGCACCTGCACACAGTGCCAAAGCTACCAGTACCTGGTTTAAGGACCATGGTATCCCTGTTCTTAATTGGCCAGCAAACTCGCCTGACCTTAACCCCATAGAAAATCTATGGGGTATTGTGAAGAGGAAGATGCGATACGCCAGACCCAACAATTCAGAAGAGCTGAAGGCCACTATCAAAGCAACCTGGGCTCTCGTAACACCTGAGCAGTGCCACAGACTGATGGACTCCATGCCAAGCCGCATTGCTGCAGTAATCCAGGCAAAAGGAGCCCCAACTAAGTATTGAGTGCTGTACATGCTCATACTTTTCATTTTCATACTTTTCAGTTGGCCAACATTTCTAAAAATCCTTTTTTTGTATTGGTCTTAAGTAATATTCTAATTTTCTGAGATACTGAATTTGGGGTTTTCATTAGTTGTCAGTTATAATCATCAACATTAAAAGAAATAAACATTTGAAATATATCAGTCTGTGTGTAATGAATTAATATAATATACAAGTTTCACTTTTTGAATGGAATTACTGAAATAAATCAACTTTTTCATGATATTCTAATTTTATGACCAGCACCAGTATATATATACAGTGTATCACAAAAGTGAGTACACCCCTCACATTTCTGCAGATATTTAAGTATATCTTTTCATGGGACAACACTGACAAAATGACACTTTGACACAATGAAAAGTAGTCTGTGTGCAGCTTATATAACAGTGTAAATTTATTCTTCCCTCAAAATAACTCAATATACAGCCATTAATGTCTAAACCACCGGCAACAAAAGTGAGTACACCCCTTATTGAAAGTTCCTGAAGTGTCAATATTTTGTGTGGCCATCATTATTTCCCAGAACTGCCTTAACTCTCCTGGGCATGGAGTTTACCAGAGCTTCACAGGTTGCCACTGGAATGCTTTTCCACTCCTCCATGACGACATCACGGAGCTGGCGGATATTCGAGACTTTGCGCTCATCCACCTTCCGCTTGAGGATGCCCCAAAGATGTTCTATTGGGTTTAGGTCTGGAGACATGCTTGGCCAGTCCATCACCTTTACCCTCAGCCTCTTCAATAAAGCAGTGGTCGTCTTAGAGGTGTGTTTGGGGTCATTATCATGCTGGAACACTGCCCTGCGACCCAGTTTCCGGAGGGAGGGGATCATGCTCTGCTTCAGTATTTCACAGTACATATTGGAGTTCATGTGTCCCTCAATGAAATGTAACTCCCCAACACCTGCTGCACTCATGCAGCCCCAGACCATGGCATTCCCACCACCATGCTTGACTGTAGGCATGACACACTTATCTTTGTACTCCTCACCTGATTGCCGCCACACATGCTTGAGACCATCTGAACCAAACAAATTAATCTTGGTCTCATCAGACCATAGGACATGGTTCCAGTAATCCATGTCCTTTGTTGACATGTCTTCAGCAAACTGTTTGCAGGCTTTCTTGTGTAGAGACTTCAGAAGAGGCTTCCTTCTGAGGTGACAGCCATGCAGACCAATTTGATGTAGTGTGCGGCGTATGGTCTGAGCACTGACAGGCTGACCCCCCACCTTTTCAATCTCTGCAGCAATGCTGACAGCACTCCTGCGCCTATCTTTCAAAGACAGCAGTTGGATGTGACGCTGAGCACGTGCACTCAGCTTCTTTGGACGACCAACGTGAGGTCTGTTCTGAGTGGACCCTGCTCTTTTAAAACGCTGGATGATCTTGGCCACTGTGCTGCAGCCCAGTTTCAGGGTGTTGGCAATCTTCTTGTAGCCTTGGCCATCTTCATGTAGCGCAACAATTCGTCTTTTAGGATCCTCAGAGAGTTCTTTGCCATGAGGTGCCATGTTGGAACTTTCAGTGACCAGTATGAGAGAGTGTGAGAGCTGTACTACTAAATTGAACACACCTGCTCCCTATGCACACCTGAGACCTAGTAACACTAACAAATCACATGACATTTTGGAGGGAAAATGACAAGCAGTGCTCAATTTGGACATTTAGGGGTGTAGTCTCTTCGGGGTGTACTCACTTTTGTTGCCGGTGGTTTAGACATTAATGGCTGTATATTGAGTTATTTTGAGGGAAGAATAAATTTACACTGTTATATAAGCTGCACACAGACTACTTTTCATTGTGTCAAAGTGTCATTTTGTCAGTGTTGTCCCATGAAAAGATATACTTAAATATCTGCAGAAATGTGAGGGGTGTACTCACTTTTGTGATACACTGTATATATATATATATATATATATATATATATATATATATATACTGTATATATATATATTATATATATATATATATACTGTATATATATATACACACATACATACAGTGTATCACAAAAGTGAGTACACCCCTCACATTTCTGCAAATATTTTATTATATCTTTTCATGGGACAACACTATAGAAATAATACTTGGATATAACTTAGAGTAGTCAGTGTACAGCTTGTATAGCAGTGTAGATTTACTGTCTTCTGAAAATAACTCAACACACAGCCATTAATGTCTAAATGGCTGGCAACATAAGTGAGTACACCCCACAGTGAACATGTCCAAATTGTGCCCAAAGTGTCAATATTTTGTGTGACCACCATTATTATCCAGCACTGCCTTAACCCTCCTGGGCATGGAATTCACCAGAGCTGCACAGGTTGCTACTGGAATCCTCTTCCACTCCTCCATGATGACATCACGGAGCTGGTGGATGTTAGACACCTTGAACTCCTCCACCTTCCACTTGAGGATGCGCCACAGGTGCTCAATTGGGTTTAGTACATCACCTTTACCTTCAGCTTCCTCAGCAAGGCAGTTGTCATCTTGGAGGTTGTGTTTGGGGTCGTTATCCTGTTGGAAAACTGCCATGAGGCCCAGTTTTTGAAGGGAGGGGATCATGCTCTGTTTCAGAATGTCACAGTACATGTTGGAATTCATGATTCCCTCAATGAACTGCAGCTCCCCAGTGCCAGCAACACTCATGCAGCCCAAGACCATGATGCTACCACCACCATGCTTGACTGTAGGCAAGATACAGTCTTGGTACTTCTCACCAGGGCGCCGCCACACATGCTGGACACCATCTGAGCCAAACAAGTTTATCTTGGTCTCGTCAGACCACAGGGCATTCCAGTAATCCATGTTCTTGGACTGCTTGTCTTCAGCAAACTGTTTGCGGGCTTTCTTGTGCGTCAGCTTCCTTCTGGGATGACGACCATGCAGACCGAGTTGATGCAGTGTGCGGCGTATGGTCTGAGCACTGACAGGCTGACCTCCCACGTCTTCAACCTCTGCAGCAATGCTGGCAGCACTCATGTGTCTATTTTTTAAAGCCAACCTCTGGATATGACGCCGAACACGTGGACTCGACTTCTTTGGTCGACCCTGGCGAAGCCTGTTCCGAGTGGAACCTGTCCTGGAAAACCGCTGTATGACCTTGGCCACCATGCTGTAGCTCAGTTTCAGGGTGTTAGCAATCTTCTTATAGCCCAGGCCATCTTTGTGGAGAGCAACAATTCTATTTCTCACATCCTCAGAGAGTTCTTTGCCATGAGGTGCCATGTTGAATATCCAGTGGCCAGTATGAGAGAATTGTACCCAAAACACCAAATTTAACAGCCCTGCTCCCCATTTACACCTGGGACCTTGACACATGACACCAGGGAGGGACAACGACACATTTAGGCACAATTTGGACATGTTCACTGTGGGGTGTACTCACTTATGTTGCAGCTATTTAGACATTAATGGCTGTGTGTTGAGTTATTTTCAGAAGACAGTAAATCTACACTGCTATACAAGCTGTACACTGACTACTCTAAGTTATATCCAAGTTTCATGTCTATAGTGTTGTCCCATGAAAAGATATAATGAAATATTTGCAGAAATGTGAGGGGTGTACTCACTTTTGTGATACACTGTACATACATACATATTATTTAGTATTTACACACACACAATCACACATACTACTGTATATGGACAAAAGTATTGGGACACCTACTCAACTCCTGCTGCAGACTGTACAACCCTGGACTTTAATTTATCCGGAAAAAGAACATCTACAATTGTATATGTGAAAATATATACTAACAGACTAATGTACTTCCTTCCTTTTCCCCACCACTATAATAGCTGCCACTCTTCTAAAAAGGCTTTCCACAAATTATTATTGACCATTCACAAGAGCATTTGTGAGGTCAGACAGCTCTGTGCATGCCAGTTAAGTTCATTCACACCAAACTCACCTGCCATGAAGCTCTTAGTGCCCTGTTTTTGTGCCGATGTTAATGCCAGAGGAGGTTTGGAACTCTGCAGTTGTTGAGTCATGAGAGTTGGCAACTTTTATGCACTGTGGGTCTTTAGTACCACACTCGAATTCAGTGAGCTCTTAATTTTCACTTCAATTTCCTTCTTCTTTTTATTCATTATTCCCAAGTTTTTCTCAGATTAGCTCTTTGAGTTCCTAAGGTTTTAAATGTCTTACTTGTTAGCTTCACAACTGTCAGTTCAACAATCAGTTTCGGACTATGTCATTGCAATTAAAATTGAGCTCTTCTGTCTCTTGGTGCAATAAATGTAATCAATTGGTTTTTATGAGCTCCATCTGGTAATGTTTAGGTTTAAAAATAAATATTAGGGCCGCTCAGGTGGCGCAGCGGTAAAACACACACTGTTCACCAGAGCTGAGATCTCGAATACATCGTATCAAATCTGGGCTCTGCCTTGCCAGCTGAGGCTGTGGCTACATGAACAACGATTGGCCTGTTGTTCAGATAAGGGGCGGGACTAAAGCCGGATGGGGACTCTATCTCAGACTAGTGCGATTACGACCTTTGCTGACTGGCTGGTGGCGCCTGCACGGAGATGGGGAAGGAGTGCGGTAGAGGGTGTGGCCCTCCGTGCACAGCGCTGTACCGCACTGCACTCGTCAAGTGTAGGTGATAAGATGTTCGATTGCTGTGCACGTGTCGGAGGGGGCGTGGAGCAGCCTCCTCCTCCCCAATCAGGAGCAGGGACCAGCATTAGTGAGAGGATGATTGACGGGTAGAAATTGGATGCGGTTAAGTGGGAGAAAAAAGGGGGTAAAAAAAATATATATTAAAAAGTTAATAATAATGAAAATCTTAATATTGATTATAATAATAATTATACTCTTACTACTACTACTGCTAATAATAATAATAATAATAATAATAATGGATACATTTGTAGACAGTAGTTAATTGTAAATATATAAAATAATAGATAATACATAGTAAATAATACATTGTAAACATATCAAAATAAAACACAATCATGTCCAATGACTTGTGTACTTCCTATATTAATATCTGAATAAAGTCTTATAAATTTATTCTTTCATCTTTATTTTCCACTTTACGGTAAATATGGAGATTATTACCATTATTATGGGGAAACACAGGGTGAAAATACACACTGCCAAAATCTTTTAAAGGTGCTGCCACATACATTAATTTATTCATTCCTAAGAGCAATTCATAGTATTCAGGTCACCTAAGGAAATACATGTAGACAAATTTAGTTGGCAACTAAAATGAAAACTTGTATAGGTTACTAGAAGGTGCAGCCTACAATCAAACCCCAATTCCATAAAAGTCAAAACAAAGTAAAACGCTAATAAAAACAGAAAGCAGTGATTTACTAATTTACTTTGACAGTTATTTAAACAAAAACAGTACAAAAACAAGATACATAATGTCTTACCCCAGCATTTTTATTGATTTTGTAAATATACATTAATTCTTGGATGGTTGGTGCTGGAAACACATTTCTAGAAAATCATGTAAAATCTTAAAATAACCTCCTGCATCTTTATAATATTGCTGCCCTCTGTCACAGTGGAAGTCATATCTCAACAGTGTCTAAAAATGCTCTCGACATGTCTAAGCCTCACCTGAAATAGAAGCACATTGGATATGTGTATTGTGGTCTGGCGAATCAACCTTCCAGGTTGTTTTTGGCCCATGTCCAGTATTTCCATAAATAAAAGGACCATCCAGATTGTTACCAGCGTAAATCCAGAGTTAGTCATATTTTTGGGCCCATGTTTTTTAAACATGACAATGGCAAGCAACATTCCACATGTGGTACATTAGCATTGCTGTGTAATCAGAGATAGTGGATGTTATTTTAGCCTGACTGAAGTCTAAGCCTGTCTTCTATAAAAAATGTGGTTCTGTATGTAGACCAAAATGAGACTAAAGGAAGACTAAAGTAAAAGACAGATCTTTTTATATTATACTTTAGAATATCTTTAGTAGATTGATATTGGGACAGTGGTAGCCTAGTGGGTAGAGCTTTGGGGTGTCAATCAGGTGTCAATCTGTCAAACAGATTGTCGGATCAAATCCAGCTTCTGCTATGCAGCCACTGTTGGGACCAAGGCCTTTAACCCTCTCTGCTTCATGGGTGCTGTACAATATCCCAGCTCATTTGAAAGCTTGGGTCAGAGCACAGGGTCAGTCATTGTATGGTGCCCCTGAAGCAGAGAGGGTTAAAGGCCCTGCTCAAGGTGGCCCAACAGTGGCTGAATGGCAGTGCTGGGATTTTAACTCTCAACCTTTTGGTTAATAGCCCAAAGCTCTACCTAATAGGCTACCACTGTCCCTACACTGGCTTGTAAAATATATTTGTCTTCTTTCTTGTCAGCAAAATGTCTGAGATGAACAGAACCATGGAAGATGGCCTGAGTGATTCAGAATCAGACACTTCACTCCATCATAAGTATACAGGGCCCGTGATAAATGGTCTACATCTTCGATCTCCTCCTGGAGCTTGTGTGCTCTTGGCTGGTGTGCTGCTGCTGGTAGGGACTGGAGTGGCTGTCGCTGGTTACTGGCCTCATCACCCTCGGAAAACGACACCGCATCATGCACCGTCTGGCCGAACGCCCTCAGAAAAACTGAAACTGGTTGGCCCTATAATTATGGGCTTCGGCCTTTTCATCTTTATTTGCGCCAGCACTCTTCTCTATGAGAATCGCGACCATCGGCTAAAGAAAAATCGGACACTAGAGAGATGCAAAAACTCCAGTCAACGCTCACAGCCAAAAACAAACCCCGACACACACATTCCGACCTTGTCTCCAATAAACATTGAGAGTCTACAAGATGGAAATGCTGTCCCTGCCCTCAACTGCTCTCGCCCCACCAGTAAGGTGAACTTTGACCCCTCAGATAGCAGGGACCATGTCAGATTAACTTTTACGGTCATCAAAATAAACAACTGCCTTTTAAACTGTCCAGACTCTAATGTTTAAGAGTGCTTACTGGTCCAGGGTGGGAGGGGACAGAATAAAAATGTCAAGGACAATGCAAACACAGAATTTAGGTACTACTAAGAGAAAGTGGGCCAGAGATGAGTGGGGGCAGCATACAGTATTTTTTACACTTTCTACAATGCAATATACTAATAAACTACCAAGAAGAATACGTTTAATACATTTCTGCTTTATTTTATTATTTAATTCATTTGTGCTTTATTTAATTTGTGGTATGATGATAGCATTTTGTCTTACCCCCCAATCAGCCCCCCATTAAAAGAACCAGCACCTATTTTTATATTGTGTTCTTGCACTATTCAAAAATATTACCTCCATAAATGTTATCTTTAAAAAATGTTTGCGTAAAATGTTTGATGTTATTTCATGAATTTCTATTCAAGTCATTTCTATACATATTTTTAAAAAGATGCCACAAAGTTAATTGTTAGATTTTTTTTCATCCACAGTTTAAATGTGTTTCATCGAAAACAGTGCATTTGATTTACTAGGATACCATTGGATACCATATATATATATATATATATATATATATATATAAATCAAATGGTATCCAATGGTATCCTAGTCGTATCCAATTACCCGATTGCATTACACTTCCTCTCTACTGATGCTGATCCCCACTTCTGATTAAGGAAAGTGAGACACACACACATGCCGATTGCATCTTTTCACCTGCACGAGATGAGATCATATGCAGATCAGCTTTGTGTATGGAGAGCCACACCCTAATCATTGCATTATTCCCCGACTCTATGGATTAAATCCTTTCAATTTATGTGACCAGTCAAACAGAAATATTACAATAACTATAACAAATAACAGTAGGCAAATTTAAACCTTAATTAGTGAATGCTGTTTCTTTATATTTAAAGTGAAGGCAAAAAACTAAATTGTAATTTTTTTTATCCCTGGAATGATTATATTTATCCAAATCAACTTACAATTATCACTGTATACAATTAGAGCAATTGAGGGTGAAGTGCCTTGCGGGTGAAGAGGCCCACCAAGGGCAATTTTGTGAAGGTGAGTCTTGAACCAGCAGCCTTCTGATTACTTGTCCAGTACCTTAACCACTGAGCTAGCATTTATTTTTGTAAAACCAGGTCTGTTTGCTCTTAAACCATTCTGATTGCTCCCAAATCTATTAACTCACTCACTCACTTTCTTAATCGCTTCGCTGATAGTGCTGACAGTTAGCTGATAGCTGATAGTGCTGGAGCCTATCCCAGCTTTTCAATGGGCACAAGCACACAGTAACACCCAGTCCATCGCAGGGCAGACACACTAGGGCTGGGCGATTTTCACGATTAATTCGGTTAATTCGCATGAACGTTTTCACCCGATGTTAGAATGTGAAAATCGCGATTGTTTACATACTTTATATTTTAATTAAAATACCAACATGTCACGAAGCAGAAACTGACCAGACGCTCACGGAATATAAATCAGGGAAAGTTTAATATAAAAAGGGCGAAAACAGTGTACAAAATCAGTTGGAGTCCAAAACCAGCGAAAACCAAAACAGTAAACGGAAAACAACAAGGATTATACACGGTAACGGTTAGATTCAGTAATAAGGAGCGCAAACACGATCGGCAAAACGAGACACAAACAGAAGAGTTTAATTAAGATTCACTGAATCAAACACCGCTGAACTGAATCAAAATACGGAGCCGATGAGCGCGATCAGGATTGGCTGGAAAGTAACGAGTTACATTTACTCGCGTTACTGTAATTGAGTCGTTTTTTTGTGTACTTGTACTTTTTAAAGTAGATTTTACAGCCTGTAATTTTACTTTTACTTCAGTAAGTTTTGTACTAAGAGTTGTAATTCGCTACATTTTAAATAACATCCATTACTGAGTAAAAAAATCGCGTCTGGGAAACTGCTGCAGTGAATTCTGCGATAGGGAGTCGGATCTTTTGTCTCGGTTCCTTTTAAAGAGCCGTATTTATGTAACGACTCCCAAATGCGTGAATCGATTCCTTTATTTTGGCTTAAAGGGCCGTTCAATAGAATCGAATCATTCTACCACACATAATAGTGGTTAATACAGTTTGAAAGTTTTATGGGACCAAAATGACACATTACACATCCTTAAATGTTTAAAATGTTGTATTCACCCCCCAAATCACAAGAGGACAAAATCAAAGCTGAGCAGAGTGATCACTTGATGCCCCCCCAATGTAGATACTGATACAGACTCCCTCAGTGGTGGAAACAGCACAGTACAGGCTCGTGTTCCTTTTAAGAAACCTGTAAAGAACTTTTTGTAGTTTTTTTTCCTAATGTAAGGAGGTTCTGCTGAACATTATTTAAAATAAAAGTTGTTTGTGAGCTATTCTTTACGGAGCCCCTTAGGGGTCACTAAGGAAAAATATATATATGAAGAGCGTAATCCGTACCCTCGGTTTAGTAATCCGTACCCTCGGTTTAGTAAACCGTACCCTCGGTTTAGTAATCCGTACCCTCGGTTTAGTAATCCGTACCCTCGGTTTAGTAAACCGTACCCTCGGTTTAGTAATCCGTACCCTCGGTTTAGTAAACCGTACCCTCGGTTTAGTAATCCGTACCCTCGGTTTAGTAAACCGTACCCTCGGTTTAGTAAACCGTACCCTCGGTTTAGTAATCCGTACCCTCGGTTTAGTAATCCGTACCCTCGGTTTAGTAAACCGTACCCTCGGTTTAGTAATCCGTACCCTCGGTTTAGTAATCCGTACCCTCGGTTTAGTAATCCGTACCCTCGGTTTAGTAATCCGTACCCTCGGTTTAGTAAACCGTACCCTCGGTTTAGTAATCCGTACCCTCGGTTTAGTAAACCGTACCCTCGGTTTAGTAATCCGTACCCTCGGTTTAGTAATCCGTACCCTCGGTTTAGTAATCCGTACCCTCGGTTTAGTAAACCGTACCCTCGGTTTAGTAAACCGTACCCTCGGTTTAGTAATCCGTACCCTCGGTTTAGTAATCCGTACCCTCGGTTTAGTAAACCGTACCCTCGGTTTAGTAATCCGTACCCTCGGTTTAGTAAACCGTACCCTCGGTTTAGTAATCCGTACCCTCGGTTTAGTAATCCGTACCCTCGGTTTAGTAAACCGTACGCACGGTTTAGTAATCCGTACCCTCGGTTTAGTAAACCGTACCCTCGGTTTAGTAATCCGTACCCTCGGTTTAGTAATTCGTACCCACGGTTTAGTAATCCGTACCCTTGGTTTAGTAAACCGTACGCACGGATTGTCTGCGCTACAAGTTTTACTGTGCGCCCACACCCCGTTTTACGGTAATACAGTTGCGAAGCATTGAAGAGAATAAAGCATCTTTTTACAGCTGGGGTGATGGGATAGCAAACTTATTAAAAAGTCAAATCAAAATCTTATCAAATGCCACCCCACAATCATAAATAACACGAGTACTTAGCTTGTGATTTGAGAGTATTTTACCTTAGGAATTTTGAATAATAGGATTGCAAACCAACGTAAAGTGAAATGTACAGTATAAATGTCTGAGACTCATAAAGTCAGTAAGTAGAAGTAGGAGTATTCTTTAAGAGTCTGATGGGGTGATTTGATAATAATTTGATTTGCATTTTACTTTACGTTGGTTTGCAATCCTATTATTCTAAATTCCTAGGGTAAAATAGTCTCAAAATCACAAGATGAGTACTAGTGTTATTTATTGATTTATTTATTTATTGTTTATTTATTGTTATTGATTTGACTTTTTAATAAGTTTGCTATCCCATCACCCCAGATTACTACAGTAAAGATGTCTGAAATGTATTCCATTAATAAAAAAGTTAATGCTCTTAAAGAAAAAAGTGGAGTGCTTTGATAATAATTTGATTTGCTTATTTTAGACCTTTCAAATTGGTCTGTAACAATTCCACTTGTTTTAATGGAATTTTAAAATTTTACATTTGCATAATTTTACCATGGTATGTCTTTTGTTGCCTATATATATATATATACAGTGTATCACAAAAGTGAGTACACCCCTCACATTTCTGCAAATATTTCATTATATCTTTTCATCGGACAACACTATAGACATGAAACTTGGATATAACTTAGAGTAGTCAGTGTACAGCTTGTATAGCAGTGTAGATTTACTGTCTTCTGAAAATAACTCAACACACAGCCATTAATGTCTAAATGGCTGGCAACATAAGTGAGTACACCCCACAGTGAACATGTCCAAATTGTGCCCAAATGTGTCGTTGTCCCTCCCTGGTGTCATGTGTCAAGGTCCCAGGTGTGAATGGGGAGCAGGGCTGTTAAATTTGGTGTTTTGGGTACAATTCTCTCATACTGGCCACTGGATATTCAACATGGCACCTCATGGCAAAGAACCCTCTGAGGATGTGAGAAATAGAATTGTTGCTCTCCACAAAGATGGCCTGGGCTATAAGAAGATTGCTAACACCCTGAAACTGAGCTACAGCATGGTGGCCAAGGTCATACAGCGGTTTTCCAGGACAGGTTCCACTCGGAACAGGCTTCGCCAGGGTCGACCAAAGAAGTTGAGTCCACGTGTTCGGCGTCATATCCAGAGGTTGGCTTTAAAAAATAGACACATGAGTGCTGCCAGCATTGCTGCAGAGGTTGAAGACGTGGGAGGTCAGCCTGTCAGTGCTCAGACCATACGCCGCACACTGCATCAACTCGGTCTGCATGGTCGTCATCCCAGAAGGAAGCTGACGCACAAGAAAGCCCGCAAACAGTTTGCTGAAGACAAGCAGTCCAAGAACATGGATTACTGGAATGCCCTGTGGTCTGACGAGAACAAGATAAACTTGTTTGGCTCAGATGGTGTCCAGCATGTGTGGCGGCGCCCTGGTGAGAAGTACCAAGACAACTGTATCTTGCCTACAGTCAAGCATGGTGGTGGTAGCATCATGGTCTTGGGCTGCATGAGTGTTGCTGGCACTGGGGAGCTGCAGTTCATTGAGGGAAACATGAATTCCAACATGTACTGTGACATTCTGAAACAGAGCATGATCCCCTCCCTTCGAAAACTGGGCCTCATGGCAGTTTTCCAACAGGATAACGACCCCAAACACAACCTCCAAGATGACAACTGCCTTGCTGAGGAAGCTGAAGGTAAAGGTGATGGACTAAACCCAATTGAGCACCTGTGGCGCATCCTCAAGTGGAAGGTGGAGGAGTTCAAGGTGTCTAACATCCACCAGCTCCGTGATGTCATCATGGAGGAGTGGAAGAGGATTCCAGTAGCAACCTGTGCAGCTCTGGTGAATTCCATGCCCAGGAGGGTTAAGGCAGTGCTGGATAATAATGGTGGTCACACAAAATATTGACACTTTGGGCACAATTTGGACATGTTCACTGTGGGGTGTACTCACTTATGTTGCCAGCCATTTAGACATTAATGGCTGTGTGTTGAGTTATTTTCAGAAGACAGTAAATCTACACTGCTATACAAGTTGTACACTGACTACTCTAAGTTATATCCAAGTTTTAGTTCTATAGTGTTGTCCCATGAAAAGATATAATAAAATATTTGCAGAAATGTGAGGGGTGTACTCACTTTTGTGATACACTGTATATATATATATATATATATATATATATATATATATATATATATATATATATATATATATATATATATATATAGTTGCGAAGCATTGAAGAGGATAAAGCATCTTTTTTTTACTATATATTAGATATAACACACACATATATATATATGGGTGTGTGTGTGTGTTATTATATCTAATATATAGTATATTAAGCTGCAAAAAGATGCTTTATCCTCTTCAATGTTTCGCAACTGTATTACCGTAAAACGGGTTTTAGGCGCGCAGTAAAACTTGTAGCGCAGTTAGCGCGAGTACAGTTTACAAATCCGAGGGTACGGATTACTAAACCGAGGGTACGGATTACTAAACCGAGGGTACGGTTTACTAAACTGAGGGTACGGATTACTAAACCGAGGGTACGGTTTACTAAACCGAGGGTACGGATTACTAAACCGAGGGTACGGATTACTAAACCGAGGGTACGGATTACTACACCGAGGGTACGGATTACTAAACCGAGGGTACGGTTTACTAAACTGAGGGTACGGATTACTAAACCGAGGGTACGGTTTACTAAACTGAGGGTACGGATTACTAAACCGAGGGTACGGATTTTGTCTTCACATAATTTTTTTCCTTAGTGACCCCTAAGGGGCTCCGTAATTCTTAGATTTAGATAGATGAGGATATAGATAATTTAGATCTATTTTGTTTTAATTATTGTTAATTATTGTGATATTGTATTGTTATAAAGTTTGAGTCCCTTAAAAGGATAATTATAGGTGGTGCTGTTACTATTTTTGCACTTCTGCAGCCTTTAATTACAATGCAAAAAAAGAAATTTGAGTCTTATTTTAATTGCATTATACAAGAACAAAAAAAATCGTAATCGTAATCAACAATCGGGTATAATTTTAAAATAATCGAGATTTTTTTTTTTGCAAAATCGCCCAGCCCTAAAACACACACACACACACACACACACACACACACACACACACACATTCATTTATAGGGCAATTCAGTGTCTCCAATTAACCTGACTGCATGTTTTTGGACTGTGGGAGGGAACCTGAGCTCCCGGAGGAAACCCACACAGACACGGGGAGAACATGCAAACTCCACACAGAAAATACCCAGTCCGCCCCGCCTGGGGATCTAACCCAGGACCTTTTTGCTGTGAGGCGATAGTGCCGCCCACTGAGCCATGGTGCTGCCCCCAAATCTATTAAGAACATTGTTAATTTTTTTATTGCTATGTGAAAGAGACTCATTTTTAAACCCGCAATCCTGCTTTATGTTTTTTTGTTATAAAAAACTATTAAAAATATAAAATATAAATAAACAAAATAATACAAATTTATGAGAAATAATGCTACAAGACCTACAGTAATTATTTAAGTGTTTTTATAGATATAAAGATATAGATATTTGTTTTCCCTTGTTAGCACAGGTTGTGAGGTTGATATAATGTGTAATCATCCCTGTCAAGTCTCCCGTTTTGGCCGGGAAACTTACCGTATTTTACCCCTCTTTCCCGCCGCCGTTATTGTGGTATCTTCAATCATCACATCCAAATATAATATATTTAAGTGTCTTTATTATTAACCAACAAATCTCAGATAAGCAATAAAGTCATGTGCAAACTCTCAGAACGGTAACTTTCTTCTGACCCTCCTTTAACCGCACCACAACAATAACAAAAGGTAACAGTGCCTCCCACAGGTTCAGCTCCCCATTACAGGTAAGTATTTTTATGTTTCCTTTACACAATACTACAATTATAATTTAAAAAACATTCCTGTGCCTCTCCAAACTGAAATGTCACTAACCTCGCGAGAACTGCCACCCAGGCTGCTGCAAGTGGCAGTTCTCACGAGGTCAGTGCGGACAGCGGGAACAAACCTGGAACAGGGAGAAATGGATGGATGCAAGGAGAGAGAGGGCATGTAAAGACTGCATGTAAATATCTAAATGGGACATCAAATTTACCTTTCTAAAGAGGAGCAGGATGGGGCAGAGTTATGCATTCTGTAAGGTTTGTAACTGTGTTTTTATTTAGGCTGTATTATAAGAATTACATATGTAGGAATGTCCACAGCATTTCAGTGTCAACAAAGGTAGGCCTATCAGATTCTGATCATCTAATTGTAGTTTGTAAGTGGTTCACAGGTGGTTATTTTAGATTTCTTGTAAACCTGTCTTAAAATGTAAGGGATACTGAACCTCGGTTGGGCTGGTGGGACGGCTCGAAGCGCGCGGCGGAAAATTTCCCTTATTTTTAAATCCAAAACTTGACAGGTATGTGTAATGTGTAAATGATATAAATCCTTTGTTCCTAAGAAGTCCATGTCTAAACTGAAATAATATACACTATTCAAGAGAAGAGGGATTTTTTACAGCTCAACCTTCTCAACCACAAGTATGTGAAGTTACAATTTGAAACTGCTTACAAAAACAAAAAGTTACAAGCAAAACGTTAAATTCATGTTAAGCAGAACTTATTTAGCATTATTTAACTGTTTAAACAGAGAAGCAGAAAAGTTTGTTAAAGCTGTACAATGTACTGTATATCACAATGTAGATGAGTTTAAGATGTGTGTTCATAACTAAAAAGCTTACTGTAACTTTATCTTTATTCACCAGAGAAAGAATTTCAGTACCAGATGTTTTATTGTATAATTCTCTTTCATTATTCTGTGTTGTATCCAGATTTTCAACATGGCTACTAAAACATATTAAGTGCAAATGTTTGTATCCCCATCATTTTTGTCATTACTTGAAATATACACAAAAAATTTTTTTTAATGACACATTTTGCTGGGTCAGAAATATACATACAACAACTGGGCAGAAAGTTATATTTTGAGTTTTCTTTTGGGATAAACTGGTAATTTATGATTCCCTATTGCAGTTTCCTTACCTCTTGCACCACCAAACTCTGGCCAAGGATAACTGTAACATCTGGCCCTTCCCACATGTGTGCAGTTGCCTGCCTGTGCTTTCCTCTCTGAGAGCTGTACTGTGTAAAGAGAATCACCACTTGTGCAGGTGCCTTGATTAGACATAAAGGTCGCCTTTTGCAGCTGCAGTGAAGTGAAACCATATTGGATCTTCTCCCCTTCAGATGAATTGTATCTGTTGGACACCAGGCCAGGTCAGTAGCACTGAGATTTGAACTTGAGAGCATGAGCTCTCTGCATTGGTGGACAAAGAGAAAAATAGAAAAAAGAGCAAGGGCAGTGATAGCTCAGTGGTTAAGGTACTGGACTAGTAAACAGAAGGTTGCCGGTTCAAGCCCTGCCACCACCAAGTTGCCACTGTTGGGTCCCTGAGCGAGGCCCTTAACCCTCAATTGCTCATCGTGTTCAGCTCATTGTGTAAGTCGCTTTGGATAAAAGCATCTGCTAAATGCTGAAAATGTAAATGTAAACCCAAGAACAGCTGTTGTGCTGCCAGTGGTACTGATGCACTGAACACATTTTCAAACGGTCAGTCAGAAGGACATAATTGGGTGTTCTAAAAGACAGGTAGTTTTAAAACTTCTAAAATCAGCCTAAAATTAAGCTCAATCCTTTATAGACTATACAGATTGTACTGTAGACTATAGTCTATGCAACACACTAAAGTTAGATAAACCTTCTTAATTTTGCCAAAATCAAGATCTTGTTGATGGCTATTAAAGATATAGAAAAATATGGAAATCCCAAGATAAGGTCCTTAGTGTATGTAAACATCTGACCTCAACTCATCTCAATTATTTGACCTTCTTATTTAGTGTGATAACATATTATTAAACCTTAAATGCATAATTAATTATTAATTTTGTTCTGGAGATAAAAACATTTGTACATTCATTTCCATACAAGCCACCCACAAATGGCATTTTTACTATAAAGATTAAAACAACATCTATTTTAAAACAAAAAAACATACTGAGAAATAGAAATCACACAATCTTACATTCTTGGTAACATCAATGATGCTTTGGCTACTAATGTAATAAAATGATGGAGGTTCTACTCTGTGAATGGAGTGAAGTGATTTTACATGACTGATATAGTCTCTCTTCCCATCTGCGAAATAAAACCACCTGTTAGTAATAACATAATAATAATAATAATAATAATAATAATAATAATAATAACAATAACAAGCGATTAAGGACTATAAAGGTCAAAGGAACCTACATTGATTATTGGGACAAATGAAGTACATTTAGCCATTTATTGTTACACCTTAATAAGATCCTGTAGATTTGTAAGACTCACTGTGTCTATGCTGATGAAAAGTTCTCCATTGGATAGTTGAGGGATGATTACGGGAGTGTGTGTGGAGAGACGCTTCTCCCACTCAGTGGGGCCGAACACAGGAATGTCCTCCATAAAGAGACGCTTTAATTCACTGACGCTGGCGTGATGTTTTAATACCACCTCCTGTGTCACATCAAAGTCCTGATAGAAATATTAAAAGTGAGGTCATATTTTGCTTACTGTATATTTTAATTCAATTCCAGCTAATACTACCACATAAATAATCATTTACCTCCAGCATTAGAATGCTGTGACGAATATAAATTGTTTCACCCTCGATTTTTCTCTCTCTTCTCTATGGGAGTGTAAAAATAAAGAGATAAACAATGAAGCAGCAGTATGTTTGTGTACAGAACAAAAACACAATGGACACAATGCATAGATATAATTTCTGACACATTAATTTAGGTATTTAAGCTACATACTTAAAAATAAAATACAAACAAACACACAGTAATTGAAATAAAGAACTGGCCTGTTTGGAGCTCAGTTTAATCTTACGCTTTTGCACCACCTCTCTTAGAAAATTGTTGCAATTACAAATACTTTAAGATTTACATGTTAATTTTTTCTTGTTTGCATTTGAACTGCTGGGAAAGCTGGGAAAAGTCAAATCTCATTCCCTTCCACACAGAACTTGAAAATGGACTGGACAAAATTATTAGTTACTTCTCAAAATTGTAAGTAATAACTGAATTTCAATGATACAATGCTTCTTTAATTTGTAACTCACCTGTAACAGGTGCTGGTAATATAAAAATCACACTTATAACAATATTAAATGGAGGAAAGTGACTCAGTTTGTATGTACCACACTGAGCATGGAGAAAAAGAAAGAAGAGAAAAAATTGTCCATGGATGTGATAACTACATCAAAGCACATCACTGTACCCTCATACAGAAAAGGAAATATACATGGTCCCTACAGTCAAACATGGAGCTTCACAGATGTTTTGGGGTTGCGTTGCTGTTTCTGACACTGGATGCCTAGACTGTGAGCATGGCAGAATAAAATCAGAAGACTACCATACCAATGAATTTTGTCTCTGTCTGAGAAGAAGAACTTCTGGGTCTTCCAGAAGAACAATGACAGAAAGCGTACCTCAAAGAGCACCCAGATTGACACGAAATGGGTGTTTTGAAGTGGTCAGCAATAAGTCAAGCAATAAATCAAGCTCTAAATCACATCAAACACCCTCAAAAAGCTCACAAAACAACAGTTAGGAGTAGGCACCCTTTAAGTCTGAGAGATCTAGAACAATAGGCAGTAGAAGATTGGTCCAAAATTTCAGTAGATTGGTGTAAGAATGTTATTTATGGTCACAAAAAGAGATTGATTTTAGTTACTGTTTCCAAATGGTGTGCTACCAAATATTACCAAATAGTTAGAGGGTGCCAATAATTTTGTTCGGTCCATTTCTGGAGTTCTGTGTTAAATGACATAAGATTTTACTTTTTTCTTAGATTTCTGTGTTGTTCCAGTACAAAAACAGAAATAAACTTGAAAACCAAAGCATTTGTAATTGCAACATTTTTTTTCTGGGGAAAGTGGTGCATTTTCTGAAAGAAGTGCAAGTGTGCCATTTTTTTGGTCAAGTGTAATATGCATAACTTTAGGGTTTGAGTAAAATGAGGGAAGAAAACCATTAAAGAATAAATTAAGTGCCGAACCTTTCTGATAAGGACTGACTCTGTTTCTACCTGCAGAGAGAAAGAAAGACAGAATAAATTCAACTCTATATTTTAATGGATTGGTAGCCAAGCTAAAGCCATGTTCTTTATAGAGCTTTTATATATTTATTTAGGTTAATTCAAGTAGCTTTGTGTGGGTCAGTTCATGATTTGAACCTTGGATTCTTGTGTGACATCCTGTGTACTATATTGTGAAATTTCCAGTCTCCTCAGACTCTCCTCCTGATAGGAATGTCTTGTGATGCGACTTAGTTGTCCAGTGGGAGTGGAGGTCATAGGTTGATCAGCTGGAAACAGTGGACGGGCCTTAGGTAGATCCACTGGAGGTGTAACAGTAACTAAGGAAAAGTTCCAAAAAGAGAGAGATAAAAATGAGTGGGACAGATTAATTAATCACATAGTGCATCTACACTACACTCTAAAATTGCTGGGTTGTTTTTTCTACCCAAATGCTGGGTTGAGGCAGTTTCTCACTCAAATAACCCAACTGTTAGGTTATTTTCTCAACCCAGCACTAAGATTACCATTAGTGGTGGGCAGATCGATCCAAATATCAATATTATCGATATCAACGTTGGTATTGGTATCGGATCGATACTAGTGTGATGGGATCAATACTTTAGTTTTACTTTTTCTCTGCTACATTCAGTAAGTTTCTCCCATTTCGTCAGAAGATAAAGTCTGTACAGACACCGATCCTCTCACATTTTACATGCACACCTTGCTCCTCCCCTCCTGCTCTGCTGTGTTTTGTTGTGGTACCGTCACGTTATGTTGTTAAAATCCTAACAGACATGGGGTACATTGGTAGGTTGTAAGTCTTTGAATTAGTCAATTTTATGGAAATAATAGTGTAAACTATACGTAGTTAAAGTATGGACGCACCCTCCGCAAATGAATCAGAGCATGCGTAGTAAGGCATGTGTTTGTGTTTTGGTGAATGAGAGCTCTTTTCTTTTGACTTTGTGCTTATAAATGTAAACAGAATAGCATCAATTTTTTTATTTTAAATGAACAAGGACACATATATTTAGTCACTATTAAAAATGTACAAATTTATTCACCCAGCAAACACAACTATGTAGTATGAGTTAACTGCTTTTTGGTGATAGGCCATGATGGTAACGTTGTGAGAAAGTAAAGCACCTAGAAACAAGAAATCGGACCACTTTAAACAACTAAATTTATTTACAACCTTACTGAGAGCAGCTGCTTACAAAAATGCATGTATTACAATAATACACTTAAAGGTCATGAACATTCATTCAGATTTAGCAATTTGATGATGCATCTACCTTAATTATTAAAAAGTATCGGTATCGGCGATACTGGCCCTGTATTTACTTGGTATCAGATCTACACCAAATTTGGCAGTATCTCACACCACTAGTTACCATGTCCTGTTGCCAATGACTAAATTCCCTTAAGAATATAAATGTACAGTACATATGGAACGGCCTGTGTTGACAGATTGGGCGGATTTTATTTGAAACGGGCGGGTAATTGGTATTTATCAAGATATATCGCGACATTTTAAATAAATAATGTCACTAAATTTATAATGACCGATTTTAAGATATCAGCAGTTAATTAGTATAATGTTTTTCATCAGTATGTTTGGGCGGTTTTCCATGCATTTTTGGCGGATTTTGAAATACGTTTTAACACTGTAGCAATCTGGCAACCCTGGTAACAGCCAGGAACGGCAGTTTGGAGATTTGCTGCAGCAGCATATTTGAGCAAAGTGTTTCCAGTTTATTTTAATACTTTAAGTGCTAAGAAAATAGATGTTTGAAATATTTCTAAACCTCTGTTTAGTTTAATTCCATAAAAACTTTCAGTTTGCCCCTTTAAGTCATAAATATAAGTCCCCAGGAGATGCTAAAGCTGCTAACATTAGCGATAGACAAAATATCAGTGCAAGAATGAATGGAAATTGTAGCTTACTGCCTGTCTGCCTACTGGCTAGCTAACCTAAGAAAAGAAAAAAAGCTCGCTAAGTTATTTTATTTTAATAAGATATGTGGTAAGATATTTAATAAGGATGTGGTCAATATAACGAAAGCTAACTAAGATGTGAAATACGATTTCAGAAGCAAGTTATCGTTAGCTTACTTAGCTAGTGTATGTGTGTGCACCACAACCATTTAAATTAAATACTAAATTAAATTAAATATTCATAAATGTGTTTTTTGTTTTTGCAAATACAGTAGACCCTTGATTTACGAACCGTTTACCATACGAACATTTTGGGTTACGAACGATCTTTTTCAACTTAACGTACGAACAAATTTCGGATTACCAACCGTGACGTCACGAACAAGTTGACTCTGACCGTCTCTCTCTCTCTCTCTCTCTCTCTCTCTCTCTCTCTCTCTATATATATATATATATATATATATACAGTATATATATATATATACAGTGAGCGAACATTTGGACAGCGGATGGTGTTTTCTTTATATTTTGTAAAATTCTATATTAAAATGGCCCCAAAGAAGGTGCAGAGAAAGCGTAGTGGTGAGACAATAAAACAATCTATTATTATTTGTTGTTGTATAATTACTCCTGCCAGTAGCTGTCACTGTGTATCAGACAGAGGGGACAAGAAGAAGGAAGTTATTCTTTCATGCAATTACACCTACAAAATACAACACTATTGAAATAAAGAAGGAAATAACAGAGAAATATGAGTTATTGTTGTTTCTGGTAGATACATTTTATAAAAAAAGAAGGAAATTTATTATGGTGTATGGTACAGCACACGTACTGTACTGAAATGTAATGTGTGTTTTTTATGTACAGTACTACTGTGTATTGTTGTTTATTATTGTTTATTACAGTAATGTCTATTCTATCGTTTAAGATTTAAGGGAAAATATACTTGTATTTACAACAAAAAAGACCATTTAAGACATTAGAAAGGTTAGGTAAGGGGGTGGTTTGGGAGGTCTGGCACGGATTAATTCTATTTACATTATTTCTTAAGGGAAAAATATTATTATATTTATATGTTTGTTAACTAACGAACATTTTGACTTAAGAACAGCCGCTCGGAACCAATTAAATTCATAAGTCAAGGGCCTACTGTAACGCCTATTGAATAAAAAAAGGGGTCAGAAGGATTTTGCCCATCTCTGCTTTTTGTATAGAACTACAGAAGATATAAGAACAATATTTAAAAAGATAAATAAATAAAAACAGCATGTAACTCCCCTACTAGTCCCCTACTTTTATTTTAACAAAAAAGTTTTATGTAAACTATCAACCTCATTTTTTAATTATTAGAATATTAAAGTGCATGGAAACATGGATTAAATCATTTGCAAAATTAAATTATTAAGGTAATACATTAAGGAATGTTAATTAAAGGAATGTTCCTTAAGTCCTTAAAAGGCTCAGTAAAGTCACTTGTAGTAATATGTGAATTAAATGTTTACCTGACACTCTCGGTTGCCATGCTGTTCTTTCATGTGAGATGATTCTGTCCAATCCTACCATTCCAGGAGAAAGAGACAACAAGGCCATACTTAGAACTCAGGACAAGGAACCAACTTCAGCCCAAAAGAACTGAAGAACTGCTTCTTTCTTACCTGACTTTTTAGTCTGAACCCCCAGCAGGATGTACCAATCATCATCTACATCTCTGTGAGGCTTGTCTACCCTGACCACAGGTACTTGAGGAGGTATTCTGCCCCTCTCCTGATGCTTTTTTCTTGCTTCTTCTTTGAGCTGCATTTCCTTTATGTCTTTTATTCTACTTTTCCCCAGGATCCATGTGTCTGATACACCTGTAGTAGTACAACCAACAAATACATCGGTAAAGTAGAACACACTACATCCATGTGTCCTAATCCTGGCCTCAGCATATACTCTAGGTGGGCTGTAGTTCATCTATATTAAATGTAATGACATAGAGACTACTACATTTGATACCTTTAAAGTATTGGTTTACATTTTAAAAATGTAAGCTGTCCAAACCTGAAGCGGGAGCTGAAGCATCATATGTCACTAAAAGTAAGATTTGTTATAATTTTGTAAATCCAAGTAAATCCAAAAATGTAAAGTTAATCCATTTATTCAATTAAAACCTCTATTCAATTAAAATAGTACAAAAGTAAGTTTTATTTAGGGTAAGTTTTATTTAGGGTAAGTTTTATTTCATTTATCTAGCAGGAATTAGTGTAGATTTACTAGAAGATGAAAGTTAATAAGGACATTAAATAACTTTCTTGTGCTGTTTTCCATTAAATCCTGACAAGGACAGTTTACAAATCATTGTTTTGCTTTTACACTGAGTGTGTGCATTTGACAGCTCTTGTTTATTTTAATGCTAATACAAAAGCCCATCATCACAGAGAGATTTAGTTCTTGAGTTTGAATATCAGCTGTGTTATCCAACCTGGTAGATGCTTAACAGATAGGGTTAGTTCATTAGATACAGTTTTTCCTCACTATTACTATCACTATCTGCTGTATGGTTGAGGTGACAGCACAAGTAGTGGAGAAACACATAAGGCGTAGTGTGACTTTTCGTATGCGGTACAGCTCTCTGTGAGAAAGAGGCAGACGACAATTGCATGCATAATGGAAGGGGAAATTGCTAGTCTTTTGGGACAGAATAGGACTGGTTTAAGCGGGGAATTAGATATACACAAAAAAGGAGGGAAAAAAAGTCACACAGCCTAGCTAAACAGGATATGCTACAGTTACATTAATATTACTTAAGTAACATTGTTGCTACTCTTCCCACCAACAATATTTGGCTTGGATATCATTACCTGTGGCCATTCTCCTCTTCCCGAAAGGTGTCTGGTCAAAAAGCCTATACCAGCTGTCATCAACCTCACGCATCACGACTGGACCTTTCTTTTCCAATTCAGCTTTTACAAGCTTCTTTCTGATGTTCATGGACTTCTCCTCAATAATTACTTCTTTTTCTTTCATCTGTATTCTCTCTAATGTGTCTTCATGAATCTGAATCACAGGCACTGAAACAAAAAACAGTTATTATTTCATTGTTGGTCTGAAATCTTTATAACTGTTTGAGACAATTATATATTTCCATACATAACTGTTGAAATAAAAATGATATTCATAGCTAAAGTATTGTGCAAATTGTGTGTTTTCCCAGAGAACTACATTTAAAATCAGCAGTATTTTCTTGAGGTTTATTTCAGTCTTTATGTTTGCTTTATTACAGCATTGTTTAAAGCACATCTCATATTTACATTAACCATGGCAACTTCCAACTAAGAGTGTGCAATCAAGTGACTAATTAGTAAGAGCCATGCTTTAGGGTCCAGTTGACTGGTAATGGGAATTGCAATCAACAGTCCAATCAGAATCAGGCTTTATTGGCCAAGTATGCTTACACATACAAGGAATTTGAGTTTGGTTACAAGAATGCTTACAGTGCACAAAAAAACTCACTCTCTCACACATTCACACCTGTAAAAATGTGCACGTGCAATTCACATTATGGGTTATAATGTGCAGTTATTGTTATGTGCAATATAGAAAATATAAAAATAGGAAATGAACAGTAAGCGTATGGAATATTGTGTCATTATATAAATTATATAAGTAATTTGTGCAAGTCTGCAAGTGTCCAGAGAATGATCTAAACTGGTGAGCCACTTTTGCTTTCATAAGGTTTAGGGTGGCACAGAAAGCATTTGTTCAACTAATTTTGGTCACATGACGTCATTAACCATTTAGCTTTTCTACCATGGTCATGTGACTTTTTATCTTTTTCATTTTTGTGGTTTAAAACAGATCCTTCTCATGTAATATCTCACTCATTAGCAATACAAAAATTTATACATTATACAAAACAGATTAGTCATTACCTTTGCCAATACTCCTGTTTCTGCTCCTCTCCTTTAATGGTATCAGGTCAAAATGTACAAACCAGCTGTCATCAACCTCACGTGCCACAACTGGAATCTTTTCCTCCAGTTCTCTAGCTTTCAAATGCCTTTGTTCAATGACCTCAAGATTTTCCTTAATCGTGACTCTTTCTTGCCTTCTTAGACCTGCTGTATCTTCAAAATATGCAGTCACGGGCACTAGAAGCAACAAGCATCATACTGTTAAGCTATGCATGTGCCAGATATTTAAGTATTCCTCAAAAAGTTATAATTACAGGAAACATCAAAATAAAAAGTCTGTGAGAACAGAAAGTGCTTTTATTGTGAAGTGGTAATGCCTACAAGAAACAAGCGCTTAGCATCAAAGTTGTCTCAGTAATAGTCTAAAGCGTTTTAATGCTTTAAGGCAGTTTAATAAGGTGACTGGATCCGTGTTTAATGTGCCTGATGTAATCCAACTAAAATGCTCCCTCATTAGAAAAGACATAGTCTCCTCAGCATGGATAATGGGTTGTTCTTATATCTTATATGATATTAATAAGAATGTCTACAATGAGTATTGTCTTAAACATAGATTTATCTGAATGATAAAGGTAGCTTGGTTATTATTACCTTTGGCAATACTTCTCTTCTTAAATGGAGTTTGGTTAAAAAGCACAAACCAGCTGTCATCAACCTCACGTGGCTCAACTGTCATTTTCTTTTTCAGTTCTCCACCTTCCACTTGCTTCTTTCTGATGATTATAATCTTCTCCTTTGTTGTTACTACATTTTCCTCAACTGTATATCTTTGCTGAACTGTCAGACCTGCTGTGTCTTCATAAACAGCAGAATCTAAAAGAAAAATAAAGATAAATATAGTAAGTATTTATACACTATTATTTTTATTTAATATACAGTGGTACCTTGTAACTCAACATCCCCTAAACTCTAAATCTTTGAAACTCAACGCCCTTCATCAAGAAATGTGTACCCTTAAACTCAACATTTCCCGCTTTGCTCAGTGCTCAGCTTGAGCAATGCAGTAAAACGTCATCAAAGTGTGAATATGAGACAAAAGAAATTGTAAAAATCAGCTTTTTATTTCAGTGTATTTTTATATTATGTTTGTTTTATTTTCAGTGTATAAGTGTCAAAAACAACCCCATTATTTTACATTAGCCTAAAATATATGCAAGTCCACGGGACCATGGAATGCATTAACAGGCTTCCCATACATCCTTATGGGAAAAAATACCTTAAAACTCAACGCCACTCCCAGAACCAATTGACGTTAAGTTTCAAGGTACCACTGTATACAGTAAGTATTTATACAAAATTTTTTTATTTAATAGTTCCAATACATATATCAACCTCAAATTTGTTCTTCAACTTCGAAATTGTTCTTATTAGTATAAACAAGTATGTATTCATAAGCATAAACAAAGACATGTTATAATAATTAAATTCATAGTTTTACATATAAATTTGCCAAATAAAAATAAAAACTTCCAGAGCCTTACAGGTTGCTTTGTTGACCTTTTCAGACATATGTATTTAAATAAGTGTCTGGATTTTTTTTTAACCATAGCATAATGTGCTGGTTGTTGAGAACTTTTAGCCTACTTCAGCCAAAAGGTTCTATTTAAATCATGCTTATTCTCAGGTAAAAATAAATTTAGAAAGCACCAGTTCAGTCATTTAAACTACAACATATTAAGGTAGACTAATGATGCAGATGTGTATGTGTACTTTTCTTACCTGACTGAAGACTCCTCTTTTCATAAGGTATCGGGTCCAAAAGCACAAACCAGTTATCAGTACCTGGCTGCACTACTCGACTCTTCTGGTCCACTTTAGAAAGTGTTTCCATCATGGCTTCCTTTCTCTCCTTGGTTGTCGTTTGGTTATATGTGATTGTCTCTTGCTTATCCACAAACTCAGCTTTTTTCTCCCTGGTCTCTTCATAACCATATATATCTGTACTGGGCACTGAAACAAACAGGATGTAATCAGGATAAGTCTGCATACATGTCTACTATGTTTGTATACAAATATTTTTTTCATCTTTGTGTTACCTATTTCTTTAGCAGGAACATCAAGCAGTGTAAACCAGTCATCCTCCGTCTCTTTAACAGGATGTTCTCTCTTTTTGGGTAGGTGTGTTTGTAAGATTTTCTTCATTGGACTTTCTCTCTCCTCCTTCCATTTTATCACCTTATCCATTTTCTTTTCTACTACAATGTAAACAGACAGACTTAAGGACCCAACGCTTGGTGTTAATCTTGTGTGGCACAAATACAGCTTTTGCCTTTAAAAAAAATTTAATTTATGAAGCCGGACAAAATAGCAGTTAATATCATAGCATGATATCATTGGGTAGATAAAACCCATCGGCACACATGATCTCACAGAAACCAAGTGTTGCTCTCTTGGCACACTGAATTGCCCTATAAGTGAATGTGTGTGTGTGTATGTGTGTCTGCCCTGTGTAAAATGCAGTAAAAACAAGAATAGTACAAATAGTACAAGAAAAAAAGTACAAAAAAACAGTTTACTGTTACAGTTTATTGGATGACTTAATTGTATTTTGTAAATTTGTTTGCAAAACTGAGGCTTTCATGGATTCTCCTCCTATACCCAATCATGATACCATCACCTGTTACCAGTTTACCTGCTCACTGTAGAATGTTTTACATTTTTTTCATTCATTCATTCATTATTTGTTTTATGACCACTTTATCCAGTTTAACAATTTTTTTTTCTTTTGGCATTTTCCCCCAATTTTCTTCCAATCTAGTTGTATCCAATAACCTGATTGCATTACGCTTCATCTCTACTGATGTTGACCTCCACTCTGACTGAAGAGAGCCGTGACTAAAACACATGAGCAGTAGCCGACTTCATCTTTTCACCTGCACAAGGCGAGTTCATATGTGGATCAGCTTGTGTACGGAGAGACACACCCTGCTCCACATTATTCCCCGACTCTGTGCAGGTGCCATCAATCAGCCAGCTCAATCATAGCTGCACCAGTTATGAGGACTCTCCTCTGACACCCTGTCCTTAAACAACAAGCCAACTATTGTTTGTGTAGGTGCCCAGCCTGCCAGGTGGCAGAGCTGAGATTTAAACAGATGAGTTCGAATCTAATTTTTTAAGTGTTTAAACTATGAAATACATATTTTTATAATTTTTACAAAACACAATCAAGTTAGTCAGCCAAAACATTATGACTTATGAGTCATTTCTTTGCACAAGGTTAAATACAGGTATAAGATACTTATTTTTATTGCATTTTACAAAATGGCCCAGCTTTTCTAAAAATTACATTTACATATCTTTTGTACATGAATTAATAAACAATATAACATACCCAATACAAATATTTAATTACATGTATACCTGGTGCTTGTGCGGTGTTAGTCTTACCTGAAGGTTGCATGGCCTGTTTAGATCTTGGCAGCAATTCCAGTAAACGATACCAGTCCTCCTTAAACTGGACTGGTGTGATACTGTTTGCCCTTTGAACAGACTCATCTTTCCAATGTATAATCTCTGCTTTTTGCTCTGTTGGATCCATGATGAAACCTTACATTTTGCAAAAATATAAGAATTAGTGATAATGTTCATGAATCAGACTAGAAGTTAGGAAGTAAAGTGCATTCATAAATTAAGCAATTTTTTATTCATACATTATAATTAATTAGATACTTTCTTACTATATACTACACGATCAAGAGTAACATCTAAACATCACAGCTAAAACCATGGGCATCATTGAAGTTGGCACTAGGCAATTAAACCTGTCCTAAAGTCAGTGATCTGGTTTGTATGTGGTTAAGATCAGGGCTATTGGCATACCACAATTTTTCTCCCATTTCATTCCCGATTTCATTTGGCTTCCTCTCTTCTGCTGCAGACCTCCACTTCTGACTGAGGAGAGCCGTGACTAACACACACCCCTCCAACATGTGTGCAGTAGCTGACTGCATCTTTTCACCCACACAAGGTAAGTTCATATGGGGCTCAGTCTTGCACACGGAAAGTCACACACTGATTTTTATTATCCCTCATCTCTGTGCAGGCACCATCAATCAGTCAGCAGAGATCATAATAGCATCAGTTATGATAAATCCTCTCAGGCATCCAGCCCTGACGAACAAGCCAATTATTGTTCGTGTTGGCATCCAGACTGCCGGTAGCAGAGATGAGATTCGAACTCATAAGACTAAAGTGCAACAAGATAATAATCTAAAGTATAAAGAGCAAGTCAACCTTTGAATGATTCAATGCAAGACCCTATAATGTAGCTGAATTACAACAATATGTGTGTTGCTCAAAATTACAGTGTTGTGAAAGACTGATTTCTCATTAGAAGCAGCAGTAACAGGAACTTTTGATCTGGAGAGCAAGGCCAAGCGTAATCTTGTTCTTAAGTAATAATATGGAAAAATGTGAAAAACTGAAACAGTGAAAACCAAAGGAGTAAAAACACAACAATGTAAAAACAGATGAACAATAAACCAAATACACCCAAAGCTGGCTCAAATTGGTGTGGTAAATTGGAAACACAGCAACATTGGAATGGGAAACACAGCAATAAAAAGGTGAGAAACAGTCTGGCCAGTCTCAGTGATGGTGTGCTAGCATATTAGACTGCTGTGCCACCAAAGAGCCCTGAGACAAATTCAAAAAAATATCTTTTTTACATGCATTATGATTTTCAGTTAATCATGTTGCAGAACCTGCATATCTGTGGTAGGAAATATTCTTTACATCTGATAAACCTTCTTACCTGCAGAAGCAGAAGACATTGCTGGTGGTCTGTATTCAAGGAGCCTGTACCAGTCGTCTGTCTCAAACGGTTGTCTTTCTTTGTTTCTGACTTGCTTCAGGTTCTGCTCCAACATTTCTACTTCATGTAATCTGAATTGAAGCTCTTTTATGTCCTGCAGTTTTTGTTCAATGGTCTCCACCTCTAGTAATCTTTTCTGTAATCCCTGTATATTTTCATCAGAAACTACTTGAACTTCCTCTATCATCACCTCATTTACTGTATTTGGTATTTCCACCCTCCTTATCGTTTGGTGATGTAAAACCTCCAGAGGTTCTCCCTTATATATTTCCTCCTTTGTTGTCTGTTTGTGTACTACTACTCCTTGTACCCTGTCCACATTTCCCATTTCTTCTATCATTTCCTCTATTACTTTAATTTGTTGATGCACTGCAATATCCAACTCCAGATTTTTTCCAACAGTGTCTGAAATATTGACATTTTTTAGGACTTCTTTTGATCTTCTGTCTTCCCATTCCAGTTCTTCTCTTTGCTTGTCAGCTAAATGAAACAAAAAAGATATATGAATGCTTTTAACACTGCATATTAAATCTACTGACATTTTGGTTTAAGTTCCGTTAAAGGGTTTATGAAAATCATAAAAAGAATGGTATGATTGGTAAGTGACATATTAACATATGAATCTTAAGAATTTATTTTTATTCTAAGCAAGCAGATTTTGCACTGGGTTGTAGTACAACCATAAAAAAAATTAGTCCAGATGAACCATTTATTATGTTTAGAGAAAACCTGTTGGTTTTTTATAACCCTTTGTCCTTAATTAATACAAATATGAGTTACTCAGTTTGTCTTGGTTTGTTTGTTTGGGTTTATTGCTATATCAGCAACGTACTGGCTATATTTACGGCATAGACAGATATTGAAACTGTACATCATTATTTGTTCAGATCTTTTGTTTTATATCAAGTCTGTCTAAAAAGAATTTTAATTGGAGGAATCTTCTGAAACAAGTCTTTCATGTTCTCAACCTTATAAAAGTCGTCTCTGATGGCTGAAATTTGGCAAATTCTGATGGTATGACCAATTCGGCACCTGGTTATAATTGTCTGGTCTTACCTTTTTAAGAAGTCTCGGTTTTATTCTGCAGTAATCTTGGATTTCTAAGTAGGCATCAGTTATTGGAATGTTTCTCGCTTCCTTTGCAAAGCTATCTGCTTTTTTATTACCTTCTATGCCCCTATGACTGGGAATCCAGCAGTAGACAATGGAAACTCCTCGGGTGTAAAGTTCTTTGTCCAATTTAAGCAGTTCTTGGATGATTGTGTGATCTGTTCTCATGAACTCAAGTGCTTGCATGCAGGATTTAGAGTCAGAGCAAATCACGTAGAACTAATAACTATGTGTCTGATGGTCAAGAGAAGCGCATGAGCCTCTGCCATGAATATTGAGACATGATGAGGGAGACGGATACTGTAAAAACGCTGCACCCACATGGTTCTGTGTTTTCGATCCGTCCGTAAAAATAAAGGTGTGTTTTGGAAATCTAAGTCTGAAGAGTTGTATAAGGATAGGAAGTGACATAGTCTGTTTTGAGGACTTTGTTACATTAAGTATTTCACTGGGTTTCCTCAGAGTCCAGGGAGCAGGCAGGGGGGGCTTGGTGGAGTTTGTCTTGGACTTGGAAAATATGTTCTTTAAAAACCTGAACAAAATTAGTGTGATGCAAAATCAGAAAGCGTCAAATACTTTATATTACTGTAAATGATTCTTACAACCTGAACTTTGTATCAGACTTTCATAATTGTATTTGATTAGAAATATTTGAATCAGACACTTATTTTCTTACTTTATAAGTATTTACCCTTGTTTAATGATTCTTCTAGTCACTTTTGGTATCAATAAACCACATAGCTTTTCAAGACAATTCTTAAGCAATTTTGCACACCTTTGACAGCTATCACTGGAAAATTTTGATGCTAAAATAATTTAAAAGGAGTAAAATACTTATAAACTACATTATTATCAATTAGTTATATTAATTTGACTTGAAATATTTGAATCAGACACATTTTAAACAAATGTAATAAAAAGGTAAAAAAGTAAATTGTTTCTATTATCTATGTATTTATCCAGTTTCTTTAGTATTTATTTTTTGATAAAGGATGTGCCTTATAAGATATAAAATACATAAATTACTTATAATTCATGCTGAGAACTTTTACACAGATCCAATCAGACCACAAGACTTTTAGTATCATTGTTGGGTAATCAGTGATATTCTGTAATTGATTGGGACACCTTGAATATAATGGCTTAATGAACATACAGCTGCAGCCACTGACTTCTCCAAGTTAGAGTAATCCACTTACTCTAAGAGTAACCAACAGCCTGGCCTAGGCAGTGCTTCTGTCATTGTGAACCCAACTCTGAGGTATGTTTATTAACTTTGATGAGTTTTCTAGATATCTCTAGATCACACCTGGGTATTGTAAGGCCCCCGGGCCACAATCAGGCCCCTTGGCTGTTCCCATCCGGCCCGCATGAGGTCAGTGGTAATTAGAAATCAGACGTAAATAAGTTAGAGGGACCATACATCCTTTTTTTCAAGACATGGACTTCTTAGTATTTATTTACTGAACGATGCAGAGCGGCCACATTTGAAGCTTTGCTAGCTAAACTACAAAAGCAACAAGGACTTTTTTTTACACATCCAAGACTGGAGCAGACAAGACCAGCTTTGTGATTTTAAAAAAGAATATAAGAACAAAGGACTGAAAAACAGCAAGTGAAGTAATTAGACTCCAAACAAAATAGCAATAGCACTTTGTGTCTCAATCATGACAGACCTTGCAAAAGGAGTTTTTAACATGTGAAGTGTCACCACAACTAATCCACAACTGATTCTACTGGTACTGACTATAATTCATTGGTAATGTGGCAGGTAATGTGTTGCATAAAATATTTCAATAAAAATATTTTTGTATTTTTTCAATGGCTGAAGTTTTTGACCTTTTTCTTTTTATTTGATATGATGCACACTGGTACATAACTCGTTAAGTGGCTGGCCAGACTCAGTAATGGTGTGCTAGCATATTAGACCGCTGAGCCACTAAAGAGCCCTGCAATATTATTTCTGAGACAAATTTCATAAACATATCTTTTTACAATCTTCAGCTAACCATGTTGAAATGTACTGTATATCTGATCAACCTTCTTACCTGCAGAAAGAGAAGACATCACCAGTGGCTTGTAATCAAGGAGATGGTACCAGTCGTCTGTCTCAGATGGTTGTCTTCCTTTATTTTTGACTTGCTTCAGATTCTGCCCCTCTATGTTCTGCAGTTTTTGTTCAATGGTCTCCACCTCTAGTAATCTTTTCTGTAACTCCTGTATATTGTCCTCAGAATCAATTTGAATTTCCACCACTTCATTTACTGTATTTGGTATTTCCACCCTCCTTATCGTTTGGTGATGTAAAACCTTCAGAGGTTCTCCATTATATATTTCCTCCTTTGTTGTCTGTTTGTGTACTACTACTCCTTGTACCCTGTCCACATTTCCCATTTCTTCTATCATTTCCTCTATTGCTTTAATTTGTTGATGCACTGCAATGTCCAACTCCAGATTTTTTCCAGCAATGTCTGAAATACTGGCATTTTCTAGGATTTCTTTTGAAGTTCCCTCTTCCCATTCCAGGTCTTGTCCCAACTTGTCAGCTGAAATGAAACAAAAAAAAAAAGATATATTATATATTTTATATTATATATATGTTTCACAGTTTGTATAACTGCTTATTTGATCCTCCATCGTTTGGCTATATGTTCTGTTAAGCTGTTATTGGGAATCATAAAGAGAATTGTAATACAGTATTTTTTTTATTGAAGAGTATGTTTGGTAACTGACTTTGTGTATTTATGGGACAGAAATGCCCCACACAGGTTTCTTCAGACCCATCTAAATCTTGTATTTATATTATTATATTATAGTGAAAGGCCTAAATGACCTTTTATTAAGAAATATTCTATCTGAACTGATGAACAATACCCTTATTAAGTTTGGCACAAAGTGGTAAGCCATGACCCATCTTTGCTTGGACAGACTGAGCTTTTGGTGGATCCTTATTTTATACCCACGCATGATACAATCAGCTTATTGTGGAACAATTTAAAAATGGTAAAACTATAAAAAATTCTATTAACCCTGTCCCAACTTTTGAATGTGTTTGTAACTGTCATGCCAGGTGTAGAGTCTCTGTACTAGCCCTAAACTGTCTATGTCTCAAGTTTTTTTGGAATTATTTGCTGTCCTGAAATGCAAGAATGGATCTTGGGTTTATACTGTCTGCAATGGAATAAAAGTCAAAGTAAATGTAAGAAACACTGCTTTTTTTTTTTTTTTTTTTTTGCATTTCTCATGCTGTTGCAAATAGAAAAGTAAAGTAAGATTAAGACTAAGTAAAGTAAGATTAAGAATAAAGTAATTAAGAAAATAAACAATAAAAATGATAAATGTAAAAATAGATTTCTTTGCTAAATATGTGCACAATATATAGATATTTACTGAATGTAGTTGAGGTTTGTGCTATTAATTATTTCCGATTAAATGCTTTTTATATGCGGTTTGCTGTTTAGTCATGGCAACTGATTCTAAATGGTTGAATGTTACATAGGGTATCAAATACAATAGGGCTGGATCTAGATGGGTAAAGAGAGAGAGTAATAATAAAGAGAACTGAATTTACCTGAAGTTAAAGACAGCTGAGGTGGAAAGGAGAATCTATCGAGCAGCTCAAACCACTCCTTTCCTTTATCTTCACTCCATGCTTTGTAAGCAGGGGTCACTCTATCTGTCTGACTGTTGTTGTCTGTTTCTATGTCTACCACCTCCTCCTGGTCCATACCAAAATGTTCTGTAGATGTAAAGAGTCATTGTAATGTATTTAATATATTTTCCATAGTATTCTGTTAAATCGTATTCACACAAAACACAATGCAAGTTAACAATTACTTTGCAAACAAGAAACAGCTTTTTCGATACAATTATTTACTCAGTGGCCAATGGTTACAAGCTTATATCATGTAAACCACATAAAACATTTCTATGCTGAATTAGTGAATGAGGCTTTAATTGCCCCTGGAAAAGCAGAAAGCAAGGCAGCTCTGAAATAGGTGACACATTGGCACAGTATGAAAACGTGAATGAATAAAAATGAGTTCCTCTATAACAGAGTCATCAAACCATGTTTTTATAGAGTTAGCTTTGTGCACAGAGGACACAGCCCTGTAAGCTTAAAGCATATAAAAACCCTATTTCCAGAAAACATTTTGTAAAATGCAATAAAAAAATTCTGTATTTTGTTTCTCTTGACTTTATTTAGCTGGTCAAGGTACAGTTTAATAACTTAAAATTTTGGCTAGACAACTCCAGAAAGTTGGGACAGGGGCAAATCAAGATAGAAAAGTTTAAAGAATAATTAGATTCCACTGGTTTAAAACGTTCCACAATAAAAAAAGTAAATTGATAACGGGTGAGGGAATCATGCTGAGAAAATGAGGATCCACCAAGCACTCAGTCAAGATGGTCCATGGCTCATTACATACCAAACTTTGACAGAGAATTGTCGAGGTTCAAAAAACAGATCCATCCTGTTACACCATGGTTATTTCAGAAATGCCAGGCCTGCCACAGCGGTAAAACATGCTAGCATGCCAGATCTGACATTTCAAACTCGTCGGTTCGAAACTCAGCTCTGCCATCTGGCCGGGCTAGGTGGCTATATGAACAACGATTGTCTTGTTGTTCATACAGGGTGGGATAAGCCGGAGAAGGACCTCATAACTGATGCAATTACAACCTCTGCTGGCTGCTTGATGGCACCTGCACAGAGTTGAGGAATAATGTGGACAGGGTGTGGCTCTCCATACACAAAGCTGATCCGCATATGAACTCGCCTTGTGCTGGTGAAAAGATGCAGTCCGCTACTGCACGTGTCGGGGCGTGTAACAGTCTCGCTCACCTCAATCAGAAGTGGGGATCAGCATCAGTAGAGAGGAAGCATAACACAATTGGGTAATTGGACACGACTAGATTGGGAGGAAAATTGGGAAAAATGCCAAAAAAAAAAAATGCCAGGCCTCATTCTGCACACACTATAACAGCTTTGTACACTGAGAGTGTATGTGCTTAACTGGCCTGCCTGCAGTTCAGATGTGTCCAATTAATAATGCACCACAAACTGTTGAGAAAGTCTCGTCTCAAGCAAGAATGGTGAAAAATTCGAAATTAAGGGTGCCACATACACTGATAAGGCATAACATTATGACCACCTTCCTACTATTGTGTTGGTTCCCCTTTTGCTGCCAATACAGCCCTGACCCGTCGAGGCATGGACTCTACTAGACCCAAGGTTGGCAGGACCCAAGGTTTCCCAGCAGAACATTGCCCAAAGCATCACACAACCTCCCCCGGCTTGCCTTTTTCCCATAGTGCATGCTGGTGCCATTTGTTCCCCATGTAAGCGACACGCATGCACCCGGCCATCCACATAATGTAAAAGAAAACGTGATTCATTAGACCAGGCCACCTTCTTCCATTGCTCCGTGGTCCAGTTTCAATGCTCACATGCCCATTGCTGGCGCTTTCGGCAGTGGACAGGGATCAGCATGGGCACCCTGACTGGTCTGCAGCTATGCAGCCCCATACACAACAAACTGTGATGCACTGTGTATTCTGACACCTTTCTATCAGAACCAGCATTAACTTCTTCAGAAGTTTGAGCTACAGTAGCTCGTCTGTTGGATCGGACCACATGGACCAGCCTTTGCTCCCCACGTGCATCAAGCCATGACCCTGTCACCAGTTTACCACTGTTCCTTCTGTTCCTTCCTTGGACCACTTTTAATAGATACTGACTGCTGCAGACTGGGAACACCCCTCCAGTTTTGGACATGCTCTGACCCAGTCATCTAGCCATCACAATTTGGCCCTTGTCAAACTCGCTCAACTCCTTACGCTTGCCCATTTTTCCTGCTTCTAACATCAACTTTGAGGATAAAATGTTCACTTCCTAATAACAGGTGCCGTGATGAAGAGGTAATCAGTGTTATTAACTTCACCTGTCTTAATGTTATGCCTGGTCGGTGTAAGTCACTCCATGTAAGCCACTGGTTATTTAAGTGTGCTCTACCTGGGTTGATGTTCCACTGCTGATCAGAGCCGAGCACATGGAACCAGTCGTCAATCTTCATGGGTTTTTGATGCTTTAAAGTAGCAGGCATCATCTCTTTTGCTGAAAAAAATTAACACAGTTAGGATAACATAAAATAAAATATATATTATAAAAAACTATCCACGCATACATGTACAGATGCATACCTTTTCTTTTAATGGCAGAGTGTGAAAAGCGTGGAGCTGGACGATCAATGTTGGAGCTGGCCTCTAGAGATTCAGCATAAGTCAGCCCATGAAAACGGAACCTAGATCCAAGGTGCAGCAATCCCTCTGACGTGTCTTTTCGGTTGTTCCTGGATAAAAGGAGGTAGTTAATGTTAATTTCCTGATTTATCTATCTTTACAATGGCTGTGCATAAAGTGTGTGTTTTAAGGTAATGTGTTACCAATACAAGTTTTTTTTATAGCAGCAGATATATAAAAGAAGTAAGGTGCAACAATGCAAAAACTTGCACAAATTGCAATATTGTGCAAAGATGCAAGTAATACAGTCACAGTAGTACAATACAGTAGTTGTATGTATATAAATTGTCAGAGTCCAGCAAACAAACTGTGTTGATTGTGTGTGTGAGTGAATGAGTGTCTGTGCATGTGTACGAGTGTGTGTATTCTGTGTGCATGTGCGTGTGTGAGTGAGTGTATGTGCATGTGTGTGTATATATCATGTGAGTACTTTTATGCCAGTGTAAGTATGTGTGCAGTTAACTGTGTGAGTGTATGTATGTGTGTGAGCATGCGTATGTATGCGTCTGTGTGTGTGAGTAAGCATGATTGTGTGTCAGAATCTAAGTGTGTTGGTGTATGTACAGTGTATCACAAAAGTGAGTACACCCCTCACATTTCTGCAAATATTTTATTATATCTTTTCATGGGACAACACTATAGACATGAAACTTGGATATAACTTAGAGTAGTCAGTGTACAACTTGTATAGCAGTGTAGATTTACTGTCTTCTGAAAATAACTCAACACACAGCCATTAATGTCTAAATGGCTGGCAACAAAAGTGAGTACACCCCACAGTGAACATGTCCAAATTGTGCCCAAAGTGTCAATATTTTGTGTGACCACCATTATTATCCAGCACTGCCTTAATCCTCCTGGGCATGGAATTCACCAGAGCTGCACAGGTTGCTACTGGAATCCTCTTCCACTCCTCCATGATGACATCACGGAGCTGGTGGATGTTAGACACCTTGAACTCCTCCACCTTCCACTTGAGGATGCGCCACAGGTGCTCAATTGGGTTTAGTCCATCACCTTTACCTTCAGCTTCCTCAGCAAGGCAGTTGTCATCTTGGAGGTTGTGTTTGGGGTCGTTATCCTGTTGGAAAACTGCCATGAGGCCCAGTTTTCGAAGGGAGGGGATCATGCTCTGTTTCAGAATGTCACAGTACATGTTGGAATTCATGTTTCCATCAATGAACTGCAGCTCCCCAGTGCCAGCAACACTCATGCAGCACAAGACCATGATGCTACCACCACCATGCTTGACTGTAGGCAAGATACAGTTGTCTTGGTACTTCTCACCAGGGCGCCGCCACACATGCTGGACACCATCTGAGCCAAACAAGTTTATCTTGGTCTCGTCAGACCACAGGGCATTCCAGTAATCCATGTTCTTGGACTGCTTGTCTTCTGCAAACTGTTTGCTGGCTTTCTTGGGCGTGAGCTTCCTTCTGGGATGACGACCATGCAGACCGAGTTGATGCAGTGTGCGGCGTATGGTCTGAGCACTGACAGGCTGACCTCCCACGTCTTCAACCTCTGCAGCAATGCTGGCAGCACTCATGTGTCTATTTTTTAAAGCCAACCTCTGGAAATGACGCCGAACACATGGACTCAACTTCTTTGGTCGACCCTGGCGAAGCCTGTTCTGAGTGGAACCTGTCCTGGAAAACCGCTGTATGACCTTGGCCACCATGCTGTAGCTCAGTTTCAGGGTGTTAGCAATCTTCTTATAGCCCAGGCCATCTTTGTGGAGAGCAACAATTCTATTTCTCACATCCTCAGAGAGTTCTTTGCCATGAGGTGCCATGTTGAATATCCAGTGGCCAGTATGAGAGAACTGTACCCAAAACACCAAATTTAACAGCCCTGCTCCCCATTTACACCTGTGACCTTGACACATGACACCAGGGAGGGACAACGACACATTTGGACATGTTCACTGTGGGGTGTACTCACTTATGTTGCCAGCTATTTAGACATTAATGGCTGTGTGTTGAGTTATTTTCAGAAGACAGTAAATCTACACTGCTATACAAGCTGTACACTGACTACTCTAAGTTATATCCAAGTTTCATGTCTATAGTGTTGTCCCATGAAAAGATATAATGAAATATTTGCAGAAATGTGAGGGGTGTACTCACTTTTGTGATACACTGTATATACATATATATATATATATACATATATATATATATATACTATATATATACAGTGTATCACAAAAGTGAGTACACCCCTCACATTTCTGCAGATATTTAAGTATATCTTTTCATGGGACAACACTGACAAAATGACACTTTGACACAATGAAAAGTAGTCTGTGTGCAGCTTATATAACAGTGTAAATTTATTCTTCCCTCAAAATTAGTCAATATACAGCCATTAATGTCTAAACCACCGGCAACAAAAGTGAGTACACCCCTAAGAGACTACACCCCTAAATGTCCAAATTGAGCACTGCTTGTCATTTTCCCTCCAAAATGTCATGTGATTTGTTAGTGTTACTAGGTCTCAGGTGTGCATAGGGAGCAGGTGTGTTCAATTTAGTAGTACAGCTCTCACACTCTCTCATACTGGTCACTGAAAGTTCCAACATGGCACCTCATCGCAAAGAACTCTCTGAGGATCTTAAAAGACGAATTGTTGCGCTACATGAAGATGGCCAAGGCTACAAGAAGATTGCCAACACCCTGAAACTGAGCTGCAGCACAGTGGCCAAGATCATCCAGCGTTTTAAAAGAGCAGGGTCCACTCAGAACAGACCTCGCGTTGGTCGTCCAAAGAAGCTGAGTGCACGTGCTCAGCGTCACATCCAACTGCTGTCTTTGAAAGATAGGCGCAGGAGTGCTGTCAGCATTGCTGCAGAGATTGAAAAGGTGGGGGGTCAGCCTGTCAGTGCTCAGACCATACGCCGCACACTACATCAAATTGGTCTGCATGGCTGTCACCCCAGAAGGAAGCCTCTTCTGAAGTCTCTACACAAGAAAGCCCGCAAACAGTTTGCTGAAGACATGTCAACAAAGGACATGGATTACTGGAACCATGTCCTATGGTCTGATGAGACCAATATTAATTTGTTTGGTTCAGATGGTCTCAAGCATGTGTGGCGGCAATCAGGTGAGGAGTACAAAGATAAGTGTGTCATGCCTACAGTCAAGCATGGTGGTGGGAATGCCATGGTCTGGGGCTGCATGAGTGCATCAGGTGTTGGGGAGTTACATTTCATTGAGGGACACATGAACTCCAATATGTACTGTGAAATACTGAAGCAGAGCATGATCCCCTCCCTCCAGAAACTGGGTCGCAGGGCAGTGTTCCAGCATGATAATGACCCCAAACACACCTCTAAGATGACCACTGCTTTATTGAAGAGGCTGAGGGTAAAGGTGATGGACTGGCCAAGCATGTCTCCAGACCTAAACCCAATAGAACATCTTTGGGGCATCCTCAAGCGGAAGGTGGAGGAGCGCAAAGTCTCGAATATCCGCCAGCTCCGTGATGTCGTCATGGAGGAGTGGAAAAGCATTCCAGTGGCAACCTGTGAAGCTCTGGTAAACTCCATGCCCAGGAGAGTTAAGGCAGTTCTGGGAAATAATGGTGGCCACACAAAATATTGACACTTCAGGAACTTTCACTAAGGGGTGTACTGACTTTTGTTGCCGGTGGTTTAGACATTAATGGCTGTATATTGACTTATTTTGAGGGAAGAATAAATTTACACTGTTATATAAGCTGCACACAGACTACTTTTCATTGTGTCAAAGTGTCATTTTGTCAGTGTTGTCCCATGAAAAGATATACTTAAATATCTGCAGAAATGTGAGGGGTGTACTCACTTTTGTGATACACTGTATATATATATATACAGTATATATGTGTGAGTGTATCTGTGTTAGTGTGTGTGTATGTACAGTATGTATGTGTGTGTGTTAGGGTCCATCATTTGTGTATGTGTGTGTGTGTGTTAGAGTCCATCATGTATGTATGTGTGAGTCAGAGTCCATCATGTGTATGTGTGTGTGTGTCAGAGTCCATCATGTGTGTATGTGTGTGTGTTAGAGTCCATCATGTGTATGTGTGTGTGTGTCAGAGTTCATCATGTATGTATGTGTGTGTCAGAGTCCATCATGTGTATGTGTGTGTCAGAGTCCATCATGTATGTATGTGTGTGTCAGAGTCCATCATGTGTATGTGTGTGTGTCAGAGTCCATCATGTATGTATGTGTGTGTCAGAGTCCATCATGTGTATGTGTGTGTGTGTCAGAGTCCATCATGTGTATGTGTGTGTGTGTCAGAGTCCATCATGTATGTATGTGTGTGTCAGAGTCCATCATGTGTATGTGTGTGTGTGTCAGAGTCCATCATGTATGTATGTGTGTCAGAGTCCATCATGTGTATGTATGTGTGTGTCAGAGTCCATCATGTATGTATGTGTGTGTCAGAGTCCATCATGTGTATGTGTGTGTGTGTCAGAGTCCATCATGTGTGTGTGTGTCAGAGTCCATCATGTGTGTGTGTGTGTGTGTCAGAGTCCATCATGTATGTATGTGTGTGTCAGAGTCCATCATGTGTATGTGTGTGTGTCAGAGTCCATCATGTGTATGTGTGTGTGTCAGAGTCCATCATGTGTGTATGTGTGTGTGTTAGAGTCTATCATGTGTATGTGTGTGTGTGTGTCAGAGTCCATCATGTGTGTATGTTAGAGTCCATCATGTATGTATGTGTGAGTCTTGTGTCTATGAAGAAAGCTATAAATATAAGCATATATTTAACGTGACAGTGAGATTATCTTTATTAGTTTGTATTTCCTGATGCTCATTTTGTTACATTTTAGGGAAACAGCTTTGTAAAGACTCCTACCCCAATAGGTACTCAGAAAAAAACCTGGTTACCTTGTAGCTGTGAAGTGTATCCAGGTATTCACAATAATCAAAACTCTGAATTCAGTCAGATAATAATTAGTTTTACTATATTAATACATACCAACACATGTAATTTGTATGTTTTATGTATCACTGTGTAATGTGTTATTCTGTATCACATACACTATTTTTGACTACTGTACCTAAAGAACGCATGATGCTCCACAGCAATTTTCCACAGGCTTTTGCATGCACGATAGCTGGGCAGTATAAATTTGATGGTACTTTCAGAAGCATCCTGTACAGGAATAATAGAGAATTCAAATTTATAATTTCATTTTCCACCAGGATTTGTATGTAAATACGTATGTGTAATAATAAATATTTTTACCTCCACATGGCGCATTCTGGCAAAGAAGTAGTTGCGTTTGTAAGACATCTTCAGAATACTTGGCCAAATAACACTTTGTGTATTTTCCCCATCCTCATACACCTCCAGTCCATTAGCACACACACCCAACATTACATCTGCTCCACTGACATCCTATTTATACATGACGATAATACAACATATTAAAATACAGCAACTTGACACACAAACACCAATAAACAATCAGGCAGCCACACCATACCTTAGCAGTATGCAGGTGCATTCCATACAAATTCAGGGTCTTGGCGATTTGCAGAAAATGCTCATCTGCCTGAGCAGGACTCATGGATCTGCATCAACGCATATATGTTGCAAATGTTTGAAACTGTGTGTGTTTTGCTTAAAACAATTTTAAAACACAGTGATTGTAAATGTTATGTTAAGTTATGTGTGTTTGCTTTTAACCAACATACTTGTGCATCTGATGTAGCTCTGAAACTTTTTCTTCCAGCTCTGGAGTCTGATCCGGTGCGAGGGGAATGTTGCTAAGAAAATCCCTGCTATACATGTCAGGATCATAGTCCCCAAACTCTGACTGGATTGTGTATGACCCCAACAGTGCCAACATATCTGACGGACAGGGCAGACGACCAGTCATAATGTCCATTCTCAGCTGCAGACACAGTAAATATCTAAAACAAAGAAAAACTAAAATAAATACATATATCGTATGTATTTTTAATATGTGTTTGTTATTGTACATGAATGTAGTTAGTGTCCTGTTTTCTTTTTTTATAAAGTTTGTTTTATAATGGAAATTCTGATTTACTGGCACATTTTATTGTCTTTCCTAAACACGAGCAGCTTTAATCCTTTAAAAAAGACAGGAAATGTGGTTCAGTGGGTATATTCAATATCAAATACATAATGTGTATAATAAGTTTAATTCCATGACGGTCTCTGTTGTTAATAGATTAATTTTAGTATTTTTGTTTTGCACAATATACAGTATAGCATAGTCTTTTGTTTTTGAAAACTTAAATGTAAATGTTAATGACATTCTAGTTCTGGTTTTGTCCATGGGTGGCCTGGTAGCTTTCTGGTTGTTTTGCCACTAGTAGTTGTTCTAATACACTGGTACCTTGAAACTCAACATCAGTTGGTTCTGGGAGTGGTGTTGAGTTTAAAAGGCATTGAGTTAAGGTATTAAGGTATTTTTCCCATAAGAATATATGGGGAAATCTGTTAATGCTTTCCACGGTCCCGTGAAACTGCATATATTTTAGGCTAATGTAAAATAATGGGGTTGTTTTTGACACTTACACTGAAAATAACACAAATATAATATAAAAAACACAAATACAGTTAAAAAACAGTTAAAAATCAATAAAAAATACAATAAAACATGCACTTTAGCTTTACTTCTTTATTGTTTCCTTATGCTTCTTAATTAGTGGAGAGAACAAATAAGCAGTAATAATTAAGAGAGGTTTAGTGTTTCCATGTCATTCTTTTAATACATTAAGTCACATTATTCTTTTTTTAATGATAAGTGTTTTAGACTCTCTCGGCAAAGCTGATTCTCACAGTTTCTTAGAACTCCGACTGTAACACAAGTTTAAAAGTGAAACAGGAGAAAAATCCTGCTAAACACAGATACAGGTGGATGCTTTCAGGGTGAATTTGACGATTATTTCACACAAATGCAGAGTCGTTTCAGGTTCGCGTGATGTTTTACAATTAAGGGAAACGTTGAGTTTAAAGGTAAAAATTTCTCGACGAAGGGCGTTGAGTTTTAGAGATTTTGAGTTTAGGGGACGTTGAGTTAGGTACCACTGTATCTTGTTTCACCCATGGACTAGTAGCTGGCAGGGTTGCACTCAAACATTTCTTTGTTTTTTGTTTTTTTTAAAGTCTGTCCATGTTCAGTTTTTGCTCCAGTAATGCAAATACTTGTATTTTCTGTTCTTAAGTCCCACTTGGAACTACAGCTTATGTTTTTATCGTTTTGTTTGTTTTTTAAGTTTTATTATAAAGTTTATTATTTTATTTTTAATTTTCTATATTTTATTTTTGTGGTCTTTGATCTACATTATTATTCCGTCTTGGTTAAGTCTCCTGCAACTGGGTTTATCCCCTTAATATATAAGATGCAGAGTTACACCTGGAGACTCTTTCACAAAGCGATCACCACCCTGTGACACCCTGTGTCTATATAAATATAATGCCTCAATTCTTGAAAACACAATTCTTCACACTTAAATCATAAAAATTAGTGTAGAGTGATATACAATACACACTACAGAAATCTATAGAATACCAGTTGACAGCAATATTATGTGTATATTATTATTTGTATTAATTAAGTATTCATTTCAAAATAAATTTTTTGAATTAGGTATAAAGTCAAGCATACGCTATACCTTAAATGCATTTAAGCACTTTACACTAAAATGGATCACCTTGGGTCTTACTGTACTAACACCTTTTTAAATTATGTTAAAATAATACTTTCTTTTACACCTACTCTCATAGTATCTGCTCTTTTACTGTAATAAATGCATTTCTTAGAGTATGTAACTAAACTTTTTAAAAGTGTACCTATTAAATAGGAGTACAGAGTTTAATACTATAAATTATAATATTTTACTGTATAGTCTAGAAAATCCAGTAGGTGTTAAACGACTGGATTCCATTTGACTTATCACTAGTTTGTCCATGTAAATAATAAATGTTCTGAAACTGCAAACATACAGTATGGTGTTCCAACTAGGTCAGTTTTGGGACCTCATTTATTGCTACATGCTACTGTTCTCACTTGTAAACATGGCATCAAATTCCAACGTTATGTAGACAACACAGTTATATATCAGCCAAACCCAACCACATCCACACAAACTGTAAGACTGAAAATTGTGTAAACAAACTAAATTCTACTTAATTCAAATGAAACTAAAATATTACTTGTCTGATCTAGGGCCACAAGGAACAATTTGTTTAAATTGGTAAGAACCATGGATGCTTTTTGTGTGACATAAAACTTGGGCTTTGTTATTTATTCAGACCTCTCCATTGATGCAGACATTAATAATATTATTACTAATTACTAATAATAATATATTTGGGTTAGTTTTAGTCAAAGAAATGTTAACTAGGAGAAGAAAAGTGAGCAACAGACCGTGAGTAAGAAAGCAAGAGAGAGATTGGAAGATACTGTACCTGGTGATGTCCTCTGCCAATAGAGAGGGATCAGGAGGGTAAAATTTTACAATGAATTTGAATGTAGCATCATGACCTGAAATCAGACCTGTCGGTAAACATAAACAGAGTTGCACATAAACACATAGTCACAACATTCTCCAATCACTACAAAACAGGGAAAATGTAATCACCTTTGACCTGCTTGCGAACCTCCTTAGAAACGTCCAGCCATACCTGAAAAAGGAGCATGAAGAGGTATTGTCTGGAAAAATACTTGGAAATACAGGGTGTATTAAGACTATGTGTGACATATACTAACAATGTGATTAAACTATATACTCTGTAACAAGCCTGCATAAAACGATGATGTAAAATTATTTACCTCTGTGTTGGAGGAATCCTGTATTGCCAGGCCAAAGTAGTCCCTCTCCAGCAGGTTGAAATGCTCACAAACATTATCAAACAGAACTTGACCCACCGCATTTTTCTATTAACACAAACACAAAAAGTCTTTGTAATATTTTGTCTAATGGATTTGTAAGATTTGCAGGTCAATGACATTAAGGTGTTCAAGATAGTATGTAAATAATACACTATACGTTTTTGTAACACTTATTGTATTAATATTTGTTTCATAACTGTAAACATTTTGTCCTGGAAACATTTAATAGACCTGTCCATTGTTTTTTTTAATTTAATTAGCATCTGTACATGTATGGCAGCAATTCCATTCCAGTGCCTGCTGGATTTCAACACAAGCATAAGTCATAGTACTTTCTGTGGTATTGATCAAATGACCACCTGATCCATTTTTTTTAAATTAGGAAAAGTATAAAAAAATTATTGCTGTGGTTATCACTGTCTTTTTGCAGATAGGACTAGCTGGGTGTTATTTTTGAAATCAAGAAACAACTATTGACTGTGCCAAAAGAGTGGAAAAAGAGAATTTTTAAATTAGAAAAAGAAGGGTTCAAATTTGGCTTTTCTGGCAGAAGGTACAGTGAGCATCAAATGTGAAAAAGTGAAATGGCAAAGGGGAGGTTTATAAGGTAAAGCAGCAGACACTGGGGAGAACAAAGCCAAAGACCGGCAGAGGATAAAGATGGCTCTCTACTGACTGGCATGACCACAAACTCATTTGAATGCCACTTCAGCTACAGGACAACTTATAATGACTTAAGTGCAAAAAGCTCTTTATTAATGAGAAACAAAGAACAGCCAGGCTGAGGTTTGTAAAAGACCATAAGGATAAGATCAGCTTTTCTAGAGAGTACAATTTGCAGCTTGGCCCAACAACGGGTCAGCTAATGATTAGACGGAGACCTAACAAGTCACCCAACAGCAATGTGAAAGAAAAAAAACACCCAAAATTAAATTCTGGACATTAAAACATCAGTATTGTGTTTAAAAAATAATATGAATATGTTTAAATTATTTAAGGTCTGAAAGCACTGCATCTTTTTCATACTTTTCAGTTTGCATTTTATGCAAATAAATGTTGTAAATGACAATATTATTACTTGAATTTTGGAGGAAATGGTGTTAGTTTCTAGAATAAAACAAAAATGTGTAATGGTTCTGTGGCGTTTGTGGGACTTACCACTCTTCCCCGACGTCACAGGCCTTACAGAGCAGTACAGAGCTAGGCCTTTAATACTAGGCCAGCTCGTTAGGGTGGACGACCTGCAGCTGCGGCTCCCTTATTTAAGGGTACGCCGCCTGGCTGCAGGTGTCGCACCTTTTGTCTTGTTTGTTCCTTTTGTTTTGGGCACTGCGGTGTCCGTGGGGACTGCTGACGGCTCCCCCACGCTTCTTTTGTAGTTTTAGAGGTACCCCCGGTGGCATTAGGCCATCAGGGTGTGTAGACTGCAAGGTTGAGGTAATTAGCTTTTCTTTTACCTTCTTAGAAGTAGCGTGGTGCGATGTCGTGCAGTCCTCGTACTGTTTTTATTTTGCCCGTTAGCATTTAGCATTAGCGGGTGAAGCCAGCCCCGCGACACGGCGCTGGTCCTCTCCCCGCTAATGTGTACCTAGCTACTCTAGCTGTGGTATTCGGCAGCCGGTGGGTGGCGTCTCGGTAAGACACTCGGTTGGTCTGCCAGCACCCCCGGTTCGAATCCGCACTAGGAGCTTGGGTAACTGTTTTGTTAACCGGTTTTCTTTACTCAGTTCTCATAACAGGGTGGCTCTAGCTGCGGCTGATGACGGAGCCCTCTGTTTCCCCCGAACTTCGCCAGTGGCGATTTCGGGGTTTTCGGTAGCTTAAAAATATTTATTCTGGGATTCAGCAACCGCTGGGTGGCGACACCGCTAACTGCGCGGCTGTCCTGCCAGCCTCCCCGGTTCGAATCCGCACCCTTTTGTGTGCTTTAACAGATTGGCTCTAGCTGCGGCTGATGAAGGAGCCGTCTGTTACCCCGAACTGCGCCTGAGGCGATTTCGGGGCTTTGTAGCTCAAAACATGTAGTCTGGGATTCTGCAACCGCTGGGTGGCGACACCGCCAAGCGCGTGGCCGTTCTGCCAGCTCACCCGGTTCGAATCTGCACCCTTTTCGTGTGCTTTAACAGATTGGCTCTAGCTGCGGCTGATAACGGAGCCGTCTGTTACCTCGAACTGCGCCTGAGGCGATTTCGAGGCTTTGTAGCCAAAAATAATTGTAGCGCCTTAAGCGCATGAAGTCATCTGCTTTCCCCCGCTGCAGCAGCGCGCTGGTTACGCGCCCGGCTCTCACCCGAGCGGCCGGGGTTCGCGCCCAGCGTCTTTTAGTTTTCTTCTTTTCTTTTTGTTGCTGTCTGCACTCCCCAGCTAAAGTCCATCGGGGTTCCTTATGTTTGTTTTTGAGTTCTGTCTTGTGTGTGATGTTCTGTGTTTTTCTGTTTAATAAATAAACTTTTATTTACTTTAACTCCGCGCTTGAGTCCTTTCTCTCCCACGTGACAGAAAGGTGCGACCATTTCTGGACTCAGTGGAGGACCCCCATTCTCTCCCAATAATTTTTTTGGGGGGGCACTCCCTGGTTGCTTATAGCAACCTGGGGGAAGCCCCCGGTTGCCTGTAGCAACCTGGGGGAACTGGACCGCTGGCTAGGGACCTCAGGAGAGGTCCCTTTAAGGAGGGGGTACTGTAATGGTTCTGTGGCGTTTGTGGGACTTACCACTCTTCCCCGACGTCACAGGCCTTACAGAGCAGTACAGAGCTAGGCCTTTAATACTAGGCCAGCTCGTTAGGGTGGACGACCTGCAGCTGCGGCTCCCTTATTTAAGGGTACGCCGCCTGGCTGCAGGTGTCGCACCTTTTGTCTTGTTTGTTCCTTTTGTTTTGGGCACTGCGGTGTCCGTGGGGACTGCTGACGGCTCCCCCACGCTTCTTTTGTAGTTTTAGAGGTACCCCCGGTGGCATTAGGCCATCAGGGTGTGTAGACTGCAAGGTTGAGGTAATTAGCTTTTCTTTTACCTTCTTAGAAGTAGCGTGGTGCGATGTCGTGCAGTCCTCGTACTGTTTTTATTTTGCCCGTTAGCATTTAGCATTAGCGGGTGAAGCCAGCCCCGCGACACGGCGCTGGTCCTCTCCCCGCTAATGTGTACCTAGCTACTCTAGCTGTGGTATTCGGCAGCCGGTGGGTGGCGTCTCGGTAAGACACTCGGTTGGTCTGCCAGCACCCCCGGTTCGAATCCGCACTAGGAGCTTGGGTAACTGTTTTGTTAACCGGTTTTCTTTACTCAGTTCTCATAACAGGGTGGCTCTAGCTGCGGCTGATGACGGAGCCCTCTGTTTCCCCCGAACTTCGCCAGTGGCGATTTCGGGGTTTTCGGTAGCTTAAAAATATTTATTCTGGGATTCAGCAACCGCTGGGTGGCGACACCGCTAACTGCGCGGCTGTCCTGCCAGCCTCCCCGGTTCGAATCCGCACCCTTTTGTGTGCTTTAACAGATTGGCTCTAGCTGCGGCTGATGAAGGAGCCGTCTGTTACCCCGAACTGCGCCTGAGGCGATTTCGGGGCTTTGTAGCTCAAAACATGTAGTCTGGGATTCTGCAACCGCTGGGTGGCGACACCGCCAAGCGCGTGGCCGTTCTGCCAGCTCACCCGGTTCGAATCTGCACCCTTTTCGTGTGCTTTAACAGATTGGCTCTAGCTGCGGCTGATAACGGAGCCGTCTGTTACCTCGAACTGCGCCTGAGGCGATTTCGAGGCTTTGTAGCCAAAAATAATTGTAGCGCCTTAAGCGCATGAAGTCATCTGCTTTCCCCCGCTGCAGCAGCGCGCTGGTTACGCGCCCGGCTCTCACCCGAGCGGCCGGGGTTCGCGCCCAGCGTCTTTTAGTTTTCTTCTTTTCTTTTTGTTGCTGTCTGCACTCCCCAGCTAAAGTCCATCGGGGTTCCTTATGTTTGTTTTTGAGTTCTGTCTTGTGTGTGATGTTCTGTGTTTTTCTGTTTAATAAATAAACTTTTATTTACTTTAACTCCGCGCTTGAGTCCTTTCTCTCCCACGTGACAGAAAGGTGCGACCATTTCTGGACTCAGTGGAGGACCCCCATTCTCTCCCAATAATTTTTTTGGGGGGGCACTCCCTGGTTGCTTATAGCAACCTGGGGGAAGCCCCCGGTTGCCTGTAGCAACCTGGGGGAACTGGACCGCTGGCTAGGGACCTCAGGAGAGGTCCCTTTAAGGAGGGGGTACTGTAATGGTTCTGTGGCGTTTGTGGGACTTACCACTCTTCCCCGACGTCACAGGCCTTACAGAGCAGTACAGAGCTAGGCCTTTAATACTAGGCCAGCTCGTTAGGGTGGACGACCTGCAGCTGCGGCTCCCTTATTTAAGGGTACGCCGCCTGGCTGCAGGTGTCGCACCTTTTGTCTTGTTTGTTCCTTTTGTTTTGGGCACTGCGGTGTCCGTGGGGACTGCTGACGGCTCCCCCACGCTTCTTTTGTAGTTTTAGAGGTACCCCCGGTGGCATTAGGCCATCAGGGTGTGTAGACTGCAAGGTTGAGGTAATTAGCTTTTCTTTTACCTTCTTAGAAGTAGCGTAGTGCGATGTCGTGCAGTCCTCGTACTGTTTTTATTTTGCCCGTTAGCATTTAGCATTAGCGGGTGAAGCCAGCCCCGCGACACGGCGCTGGTCCTCTCCCCGCTAATGTGTACCTAGCTACTCTAGCTGTGGTATTCGGCAGCCGGTGGGTGGCGTCTCGGTAAGACACTCGGTTGGTCTGCCAGCACCCCCGGTTCGAATCCGCACTAGGAGCTTGGGTAACTGTTTTGTTAACCGGTTTTCTTTACTCAGTTCTCATAACAGGGTGGCTCTAGCTGCGGCTGATGACGGAGCCCTCTGTTTCCCCCGAACTTCGCCAGTGGCGATTTCGGGGTTTTCGGTAGCTTAAAAATATTTATTCTGGGATTCAGCAACCGCTGGGTGGCGACACCGCTAACTGCGCGGCTGTCCTGCCAGCCTCCCCGGTTCGAATCCGCACCCTTTTGTGTGCTTTAACAGATTGGCTCTAGCTGCGGCTGATGAAGGAGCCGTCTGTTACCCCGAACTGCGCCTGAGGCGATTTCGGGGCTTTGTAGCTCAAAACATGTAGTCTGGGATTCTGCAACCGCTGGGTGGCGACACCGCCAAGCGCGTGGCCGTTCTGCCAGCTCACCCGGTTCGAATCTGCACCCTTTTCGTGTGCTTTAACAGATTGGCTCTAGCTGCGGCTGATAACGGAGCCGTCTGTTACCTCGAACTGCGCCTGAGGCGATTTCGAGGCTTTGTAGCCAAAAATAATTGTAGCGCCTTAAGCGCATGAAGTCATCTGCTTTCCCCCGCTGCAGCAGCGCGCTGGTTATGCGCCCGGCTCTCACCCGAGCGGCCGGGGTTCGCGCCCAGCGTCTTTTAGTTTTCTTCTTTTCTTTTTGTTGCTGTCTGCACTCCCCAGCTAAAGTCCATCGGGGTTCCTTATGTTTGTTTTTGAGTTCTGTCTTGTGTGTGATGTTCTGTGTTTTTCTGTTAATAAATAAACTTTTATTTATTTAAACCTCCGCGTTTGAGTCCTTTCTCTCCCACGTGACAAAATGTTCATTTGATTTTATAGGTATTTTTTAAAGAGTTGTAATTTTTAGAATTCTGAATTTACGACTGACAAAATTGTATGTGATGCAACCAGACATTAATAAAAAAACCATTAAGATAATTTTCCCTACTAAAATCAGTAAGATTATCTTTTTAGACCAATATGGGCAGACAAAATGCCATTGCTGGGCCCCTAAGCAAGGCCCTTAACCCTGTCTGCTCCAGGGGCATTATACAATAGCTGACATGTGATAAGTGTAGATTAGTGGTTAGTCTAACGGAGAAGATCTCAGTGTTAGAAGGGCGCATTCGGGCGTTAGAACAGACTACTACTAGTGAGGGCTTAGATTCAGCTGTAGCAGTCCCGAATGCCAGCAGTTCAGGTACAGAACCCCAGACTCCGGCATTAGAGCCCTCACAGCGGGGCGACTGGGTGACGTCTCGGCGACATAGTCGTAGGGAAAAGCACCGACCATCTCAGTTGCACGTGTCCAACAGGTTTTCCCCACTCAGTGAGCCACCCGCTGAGAAGCCTGTTAATGTAAGTGCTCTGGTTATAGGAGATTCTCAGCTCCGACACGTGCGTATTGCAACCCCCATAGAGACACCAGCAACCATAGTCACCTGTATTCCGGGGGCCAGGGCGCCTGACATCAGAGCAAACCTGAAAGTGCTGGCTAATGCTAATCGTAGATTTTCGAAGATTGTTATCCACGTCGGCACTAATGATGTTCGTTTACGGCAGTCTGAGGTTACTAAGAGTAATGTTAAAGAGGTGTGTGAGTTAGCTAGGTCGATGTCTGAGGCAGTAGTGTGCTCTGGCCCCTTACCGATTCGACCCAGTGGCGAAACCTACAGCAGGTTGTTGTCGCTGAACCGCTGGATGTCTAAATGGTGCTCAGAAAACTGCATCGATTTTGTAGATAACTGGTCCACCTTTGAGGGAAGGCCTGGTCTTTTGAAGCGGGATGGTGTCCACCCCACGTGGGAGGGTGCTGCTCGCATTTCTTGCAGCATAGGTGACAGGCTTTACCACCGCGTTAGTGTAGCGGCAGATAGTGTTAAATGACTATCCAGAGCCAAGACCAGGCAGCAGACTAACAGGCCTAACCGACTGTCTGCGAGTCGCCATCGGACGTCACCCGGAATCCTTAGGTCACAAACCATTGAGACTGTGTCTGTTTACCGTGGCAGGTGTAAGCCAAAACAAAATCAAAAAGTATGTCATAATAACTTAATTAAAATTAATCTAAATGAGCATCATGAAAACCCTAGTAAAGTTAAACTAAAGTTAGGACTTCTAAACATCAGGTCACTTGCATGCAAAACAGTAATTGTAAATGAAATAATTACAGATAATTGTCTTAGTGCCCTGTGTTTAACCGAGACCTGGGCTAGACCTGATGAGTATCTAAGTTTAAATGAAGCATCTCCTCCGGGTTACAGTTATGAACATAAGCCACGTCTTAGCGGTCGTGGTGGAGGAATAGCCGCAATTTATGATAAAGACATAGGTCTTACTGTAAAATCATCTCCCATAACAAACTCGTTTGAAGTTCTTATCTCTGACATAACCAATAAATGTTCATCTGATAAAAATAGTATGTTTAAACTGGTTACTGTTTATCGACCCCCTGGTCCTTACTCAGAATTTCTTAACGAATTTGCCGATTTTCTTTCTAAATTAGTCTTATCAACTAAGAAAGCTTTAATTGTTGGTGACTTTAATATTCATTATGAGGATAAGTGTAATCCACTCAAAATTGCGTTTGATTCTATTTTAGAATCCTTAGGCATCACCCAAAATGTAACAGGACCCACTCACCGCTGTAAACATACCTTAGATTTAATACTTACTTATGGTATAAACATAGACAACCTGGAAATTATACCACAGAATGACTTAATCTCTGATCACTCCCTACTAATATATGAAGTGTCCCTGTCCAATAATATACAGCAACCAAATTGTTTTAAATGTAAGCGCACTATTACATCTGCAACTGCAGCAGCGTTCATAAACTGCCTACCAGAATTACCAAATATATCAGCATCAGAACCTAAAGAACTAGATCAGGCAACTCAAAACCTAGAGACCGTACTGCGCACAACCTTAGATAACGTAGCCCCACTCAAAACTAAACTGATTAGGGAGAAAAAACTTGCTCCTTGGTACAATGACCACACATGCGCACTTAAACAAGCAGCACGGAAATTAGAACGTAAGTGGCGTCACACTACACTGGAGGTGTATAAGATTGCTTGGAAAGATGCTCTAACTGAGTATAAACATGCACTTATAAAAGCTAAATCTTTATATTATTCATCCCTAATAGAGAAAAATAAAAACAATCCTAGATTCCTTTTTGAGACAGTGTCCAAATTAACTAAAAACGTCAATGAAACTGAATCTAATATACCGCCCGACTGTACCAGTGATGATTTTTTAAAATTCTTTAATGACAAGATAGAAAAAATACGACTTCAGAGTCAGAGTGTGTCACTTGCCAATGTTAAGTATGGACTCACTCCGAGCAGCATTGGTGATAATAGTAACGAGTTAATCCAACTAAATTCCTTTAATCCAATCTCCCAAAATGAACTAACTGTGTTGATTAAATCATCGAAGTCATCATCGTGTATACTCGATCCTGTTCCAACTCGTTTACTTAAAGATTTACTCCCAGCTATTGTAGAGCCCCTGCTTACATTAATCAATGCATCCCTTAGCCTTGGGTATGTACCTAAATTGTTTAAAAGTGCTGTTATTAAACCCCTGATTAAAAAACCTAATCTTGATCCACATGTTTTATCTAATTATAGGCCAATTTCAAACCTTCCTTTTGTCTCAAAGATATTAGAAAAAGTCGTTTCCAAACAGCTATGTTCTTATTTGAATGAAAATTGTATTCATGAAAAATTTCAATCAGGATTTAGACCCAACCATAGTACCGAAACCGCATTAATTAGAGTAGTTAACGAGTTGTTAATGTCTTCTGATAATGGATGTGTCTCTTTTCTTGTTCTATTAGATCTTAGTGCAGCGTTTGATACGGTCGATCATAACATTTTACTGGAGAGGCTAGAAAATACAGTAGGTGTTAAAGGACTCGCACTCTCTTGGTTTCAATCATATTTGACTGACCGCTCTCAATTCGTTTATGTAAATAATAAATGCTCAGAAACTACAAAAGTAAAGTGTGGTGTTCCACAGGGGTCGGTACTTGGACCGCTATTATTTACACTCTATATGCTTCCACTAGGTGAAATTATTCATAAACATGGCATAAACTTTCACTGCTATGCAGATGACACACAGCTGTATATATCAGCCAAACCAAATGATACTGACACAATCAGTAAGATAGAAGATTGTGTAAACGACATAAAAAACTGGATGTCGTGTAATTTTCTTTTACTTAATTCAGATAAAACTGAGGTTTTACTTGTTGGCTCTAAAGCTGCAAGAGACAAGTTGTCTAACCTGGTGCTAAACTTAAACACGTTCTCTGTTACTCCCAGCCCAGATGTAAAAAACTTAGGTGTCACAATAGATTCAGATCTCTCCTTTGATACACACATTAATAATATTACTAGAGTTGCTTTTTATCATTTGCGTAATATCTCTAAAATAAGAAATATACTATCTGTTAATGACGCCGAAAAACTGATCCATGCGTTTATAACTTCTCGGTTAGATTATTGTAATGCTCTTCTAACTGGATGCTCTGGTAGATCCTTAAACAAACTCCAGTTAGTTCAAAATGCAGCAGCTCGAGTGCTAACTAGAACTAAAAAATTTGATCATATCACTCCTGTTCTATCATCTCTACACTGGCTGCCAGTTAAATTTCGCATTGATTACAAAATACTTTTACTAACCTATAAAGCGCTACATGGTCTGGCTCCACAGTATCTGAGTGAGCTTATTAATTACTACAACCCAGCACGTCCACTTCGTTCACAAGATGCAGGGTTACTTATAGTTCCTAAAATTAAAAAGACCAAAGCTGGTGGAAGAGCATTTTCTTACAAAGCTCCACAACTCTGGAATAATCTTCCTGCCTCTGTTCGGTATTCGGACACAGTCTCAATGTTTAAGTCTAAACTGAAAACATATTTATTTTCTCAGGCTTTTGATTAGTATAGACAAAGGCGCAGAGCTTGGGGGTTCTTGGTCATAGAAACTTGTGGTGATCAGGGATGTTGGGTCGCTGTCGTTCTGCCTCTCTTGTCCAATCACTCTGGTTTGGGTAGGAGAGGTGGGCGCTGATGTCCTGTGAAAGCCTTCATGACCTTGTTACCTGCTCGCTCTCCCTTTTAGTTATGCTGTAATAATTAGGGCTGCCGGAGTCTAAAACTCTCTGTAAAACTGTTTGTCAACTAGCATTGTACATTATTAACTACATTCTCTGTTGTTTTACCCCGAGGGCATTCTGATGGAAACCTGTTTACCCGCCGAGGTTAAGGATTAAAGTCGAGACTGCCGGGACAACGATGCTGCTCCTGTCAGATGTGACGGGTCTGGAGTAATTGCAACGACAAGAAATCACTACAGACTTTATTGAAGACTAGAGCGGATAACAACTCTATTATTATTTAATTGTTTATTTATCTATTTATTACCACTGTATGACTTTTAGATCATTCAATTCTGTGTTTGTATGATTTGTGTAAATCGTGTATTTATTTAAAGTATCCTCCAGACCACCCAAGAAGGATGGGCCCTGTTGAGTCTGGTTCCTCTCAAGGTTTCTTCCTGTAATTTTCAGGGAGTTTTTCCTTGCCACAGTCGCCCTCGGCTTGCTCAACAGGGGTTTTTGTATCTGTTGGTCCTGGATTTTGTAAAGTTGCTTTGAGACAATGTATATTGTAAAAAGCGCTATATAAATAAAGTTGACTTGACTTGACTTGACCCTGTGCTCTGACCCCAGCTCCCAAAGATGAGCTGAGATATGTGGAAAAAGTCTATGTTTTATGCGTTTTTCTCCCATTTTCTCCCAATTTAGCATAGTCAATTTGTCTTCCGCTGCTGGGGATCCCTAATTTTTTGCAGTCGAGGTGGGTATACTGCTGCCCACGCCTCCTCTGACCCATGTGCAGCCCTTAACAGAACCCTTTTCCACCCATGCACTCTGCACAGGCGCCTCTATCTGCCAATTAGGGTCCGTACACAGTGTTTGAAGACTTCATCCACATAGTCTGGTCATATCTCCCTGCAGGCACTGCCAATTATGCCTACTAGATGGCGCACAGCCGACTAGTGGCAACGCCGAATTTCAAACCGAGGAGTTCAGAATCTCGGCGCTGAAATGCTAGCGGAAAATCCTGCTGCACCACCTGGGTGCGGTAAAAAGCATTTTATTGTACTGTAGTTGTGTATATGTATATATGAAAAATAAAGGCATCCTTTAAAAAAACGGACCCATTATTATGAATTTCAGGTATTTTAGCCACATTTTGTCTAAAAGGTTTACTCCACATTCACTCCAAAATCTTGTGGAAACCCTCCTAGATGAGTGGTCGCTGGCATGGCTTACATTTACATTTTAAGCATTTAGCAGATGCCTTTATCCAAAGCAACTTACAATTGAGACAGTATACATCGCAAGTAATTGAGGGTTAAGGGCCTTGCTCAAGGGCCCAACAGTGGCAACCTGGCTGATGCGGGGCTTGAACCAGCAACCTTCTGATTACTAGTCCTGTACCTTAACCACTGTGCTACCACTGCCCTACTCAACTCAAAGCCCATGGTTTAAGCAAGGGAAGTCTAAAAAGCTTATGGTGGGTGTTCACATAATTTGGTCAGTTAGTGTAAATCATTAACTTTGCACAATATGATTCTCTTTTTACACCAATATGGGGTGACACCAAATATGTCAACTGACCTCCAAGTCTCGTTCAATGTAAGTGTCATCCAAGAGATAAATTCTGCAACAAAGCATTTCTTCTCCTTATCTTCTCTGTGCCTGTTTGTCCAAGGATGTTGTTTTACTTTTGCCTCCAAGTTAACTGCAACAGTGCAATATAGACAAAATTCTGGGAAATTAGTCATTGTATGTAATATATATTGAAAAAAATATTGGTTAAATGTCAGTATGTGCATTCCCAAATCAGAAACATTCTGACAAAAATGTTCACTTTTCATTTACTTTGACTTTTATTTTATTGTCGACAGTATTAACTTGAAATATTTCATTTGTTACAGTGTATCACAAAAGTGAGTACACCCCTCACATTTCTGCAGATATTTAAGTATATCTTTTCATGGGACAACACTGACAAAATGACACTTTGACACAATGAAAAGTAGTCTGTGTGCAGCTTATATAACAGTGTAAATTTATTCTTCCCTCAAAATAACTCAATATACAGCCATTAATGTCTAAACCACCGGCAACAAAAGTGAGTACACCCCTAAGAGACTACACCCCTAAATGTCCAAATTGAGCACTGCTTGTCATTTTCCCTCCAAAATGTCATGTGACTCGTTAGTGTTACTAGGTCTCAGGTGTGCATAGAGAGCAGGTGTGTTCAATTTAGTAGTACAGCTCTCACACTCAAAGAACTCTCTGAGGATCTTAAAAGACAAATTGTTGCGCTACATGAAGATGGCCAAGGCTACAAGAAGATTGCCAACACCCTGAAACTGAGCTGCAGCACAGTGGCCAAGATCATCCAGCGTTTTAAAAGAGCAGGGTCCACTCAGAACAGACCTCGCGTTGGTCGTCCAAAGAAGCTGAGTGCACGTGCTCAGCGTCACATCCAACTGCTGTCTTTGGAAGATAGGTGCAGGAGTGCTGTCAGCATTGCTGCAGAGATTGAAAAGGTGGGGGGTCAGCCTGTCAGTGCTCAGACCATACGCCGTACACTACATCAAATTGGTCTGCATGGTTGTCACCCCAGAAGGAAGCCTCTTCTGAAGTCTCTACACAAGAAAGCCCGCAAACAGTTTGCTGAAGACATGTCAACAAAGGACATGGATTACTGGAACCATGTCCTATGGTCTGATGAGACCAAGATTAATTTGTTTGGTTCAGATGGTCTCAAGCATGTGTGGCGGCAATCAGGTGAGGAGTACAAAGATAAGTGTGTCATGCCTACAGTCAAGCATGGTGGTGGGAATGCCATGGTCTGGGGCTGCATGAGTGCAGCAGGTGTTGGGGAGTTACATTTCATTGAGGGACACATGAACTCCAATATGTACTGTGAAATACTGAAGCAGAGCATGATCCCCTCCCTCTGGAAACTGGGTCGCAGGGCAGTGTTCTAGCATGATAATGACCCCAAACACACCTCTAAGATGACCACTGCTTTATTGAAGAGGCTGAGGGTAAAGGTGATGGACTGGCCAAGCATGTCTCCAGACCTAAACCCAATAGAACATCTTTGGGGCATCCTCAAGCGGAAGGTGGAGGAGCGCAAAGTCTCGAATATCCGCCAGCTCCGTGATGTCGTCATGAAGGAGTGGAAAAGCATTCCAGTGGCAACCTGTGAAGCTCTGGTAAACTCCATGCCCAGGAGAGTTAAGGCAGTTCTGGGAAATAATGGTGGCCACACAAAATATTGACACTACAGGAACTTTCACTAAGGGGTGTACTCACTTTTGTTGCCGGTGGTTTAGACATTAATGGCTGTATATTGAGATATTTTTTTTTATTTTTTTTTTTATGTTTTTTTTTTTTTTTACCCCTTTTCTCCCCTTTTAGCGCATCCAATTGTTCAATTAGCATCATGCTTTCTCTCTGTCTATGCCGAACCCTGCCCTGACGGAGGTGATTGAAGCTAACCCGTATCCCCTCCGTAACACGACCAGCAGCCAGATGCATCTTTGCCACCCACACATTGATGAGTTTTGGCGCCACCTAGCGTTGCATGCGGAGAGACACACCCTAAGGGCACCCTCTCCCATCCCTGTGCAAGCGCCTCCAATCAGCCGGCAGAGAACGTAATCGCATTCTGACAGAGAGAGACCCACATCCGGTTCTTTGTCCCACCCCCCTCATGAGCAACCGGCCAATCGTTGCTCATATAGCCACTCAGCTTCAAACCGGCAAAGCAAAGCTGGATTCGATACCAGGTATCTGAATCCAGCCCTGGTTGCAGCGCGTCTCTTTTACCGCTGCGCCACCTGAGCGGCGTATATTGAGATATTTTGAGGGAAGAATAAATTTACACTGTTGTATAAGCTCCACACAGACTACTTTTCATTGTGTCAAAGTGTCATTTTGTCAGTGTTGTCCCATGAAAAGATATACTTAAATATCTGCAGAAATGTGAGGGGTGTACTCACTTTTGTGATACACTAACATCCATTCCTGCATTTTAGCCCTGTGATTTCAAACAGGTGATGTCAACACATAATTGTAATCATGATTTGGTACATAAACAGTATCCATTAAAGGCTTTGAGAAACAAAGATGATCAGAGGATCTCCAGTTTGTCAACAAATGTGTGAGAAAATTATTGAAATGTTTAAAAACAATGTACCTCAAATAAAGTTTGAAAGGGATTTGCATATGTCTCCATCAACAGTGCATAATATCATCAAATGACTTAAAGAATCTGAAGACATTTCAGTACGTAAAAGGCAAGGGTGCAAACCTAAGCTGAACACCTGTGATCTCTGATCCCTCAGACAGCACCACATCAAGAACCATCATTTGTCAATTGCTGGTATAACCACATGGGCAAACCATTATTAAGCACTACAAAGTACTACACTAGAGTGTTACATTCACAAAAGTACTACATTAGAGTGTTACATTCACAAATGCCACTTAAACTTTACTGTGCAAAAAAGAAGCCTCATGTTAACCATGTCCAGAAGCAGCATCGATTTCTTTGGGCTCTGAGGCATCTAGGATGGACCATCATACAGTGGAAACGTGTATTGTGGTCAAACAAATTAGTATTTTAGATTTAGATTTTTTGGAAAAAATTGACGCCGTGTGCTCTGGACCAAGGACAAAAAGGACCATCCAGACAAGTCCAAAGGCCAGGGTCTGTCATGGTATGGGATTGTGTCAGGGCCCTTGGCAAAGGTCATTTACACTTCTGTGATGACAGCATTTATGCATTGCAACAATGAAACCCTGTTGCACACATGAAGACGTGTTTGCAGAAATAATGCGACAAAATTACACCTGAAATACGTCATTGCTTGATATCCTCTGTGCCAAAACATTTTAAGAAATGGATTTGTATTGAAAAATGAAATGTAGTTGACCAAAAAAAACCCACATAAAATATATTGGGTTCATACCATCTGCAATGAAATAAAACTCAAAGTGGATGTAAGAAACACTGCATTTTCTATTCATGTTTTTCATACTGTCCCAAGACTTTCTGATTTGGGGTTGTACATCGTATAAAGAGGGAAGACTGCCCTGCCCACCCCCTGCACTGAACTGCGCAAAGATAGGACTGTAAGTGTTTTTAAGAGATAAACACGTACCTCACTGCATCCGTGTGTAGGAACCCCCTCCCACATACACACACACGCCACATAGAGCAAATAATATATACTCTTATATTCTTTGTATAGTTGGTAAATATTTATAAATTTACTGCTACACTGTTACATAAATTCAAATACATTTTAATAAGACTTCATATTTATAAACCAACAAAGTGTGACAAACGTTTTCCTGCTCTTTTAATTACCAGTACTGGGCCCCAAGTACTTTACAGATATATGCAGCAAATATGCAGCTAAAAGTGATATGCTACCTGTAATTGCTCAAGCTAAACATTTTTGATCAACTTATTTTAAATATTTTAATAATATATATATTTTTTATTATCGATGAAGATTACATCACTTTAATCACATTAATCTTTCTGTCATTTTCTGAGTCACCTTTAAATAATTCTCTTAATAATTAAGATAGGACTCTAAATATTATTGACTTTTAGTTAATTGATAATTAATTTTATAATACTTTATGAAATAATAATAATAATATAATGTTATAAATAAAATATGTAAATAGTAAAAATAATTAGTGTGTTATTTATATATATTATGACTAACACACACACAAACACACACAAACACACACACACATTTATACATACAAACATTGTTGATTTGTCTTTTTTCATATCCACACATACAAACACATAGCAAAAAGTAGAATTAATACAAAGCAGAAACAGAATTTACTTACCTGATCATGTGAAATCTTTATAAGTGCTCAACTTATTTGCCTACTGTTGAATTTAGCAAGGTGGGACACAACTCAACTGAATCTTCCATGACGTCAGAATAGAGATAAGAAGAGAGCTTCAGAAGAAACACTATTTTTTTTTACTATGCATTACTAAAGTGTGTGCAAGACCTCTGTACATTTATTAAGATTTCCTTAAACAAACATCCTTTTATAGTGCAGTCATTAAAGTATATTATTTTTAGTACTGTATTTGTTAGTAGCATTGTTTCACAATGTATTTATCAGAATCTACTTAAAACCCAAAAGGATAGATAAAAAAAGGATAGCCTATATTTCTTCTTCCTTACTATTAACACTCATATTCCCAAAACTTGTTATTTCATTTGACTTTTAGTTTATAAGCTTGGGGAAGGAAGGAACTGCATAAAAAAGGGAAGTTATTATCCTAATTACAGAACTAAAAAAAAGGGATTTATATTTTGTTCACTACCAATTAACTGCATGTACTGTATAAGCTAAAGCATAGCAAGCCAAACATCAAATGTGACAAAAATAGATCATTCTAAATTCCATAAAACACACAAAACCCCACAAAACTGAATGACTTCTATAACTCAGTCTCATGAACCAAATGAACCAAATCAAAAACCAGTGTGTTATCATAAGCCAGTTAAATTGTGTAACATGGTGTAAACAGAACTAAACCCGGACCTCTAAGCAATATAAACAAACAAAACAAAAACTACATTTTTGAGCTTCTCAAAGCTATGGTACAATATAATAACTCAAATTTATAGTTGTTTTACAACCAGACTTATCTTTGTTAAGATAAAGCCAAAAAACACCTTTAACATAATGGTGACAGCCAAATGTAACAGTGTAATCTGCAATGGTACAGGTGTTAGCAATACAGCAAATTACTTTGTTGTCTCTATAGCAGCAACTCTTGCTATCTGGTTGAGCTATCTGTTGGCATGTGCATCAAATGAATACAGAGGGCATATCATGATCCATTTTGGGCCTACTGTTACAATTCACAACCAGCAGCTTCACGTGTCATAGTTTACGTTCCACTTTGGCCAACGAGATTTGTGCAGGTGGCAGAAGGTACCAGAGCACAAGGGAGATGCACATTCTCACATTATCACATATAAAAAAATGCATCCTTTGGGGTTTTACAAACGTAGATTGTCCAGATATAGTAAATAAGGTGAAATTTAACTCATCATTGTTCAGGGGTCTAGGTTTTGAGCTCCTTAAACAAAATATTTATGTATATTGGCATTTAATAAAAAATGGTTTCTAAATGTTGTGAATTTTGTATAACTGTTAGAGAGATCCTTATTTAAGTCTATGCTTATTAGATTTTTTTTTTTACCAACTATTCATTCATTCATTGTCTGTTTTACCCTATTCAAGGTTGCGGTGGGTCCAATTCACTTTTCAAGAGGTAGGAAACACCCTGGACAGGTTGCCAATCCAACACACACACACACACACACACACCCACACCCACACCCACACACCTTGGGCAATTAGTATCTCCAGTTAACCTGACTGCATGTCTTTGGATTGTGGGAGGAAACAAGAACACCTGAAAGAAACCCATGCAGACACGGGGAAAACATGCAAACTCCACCCAGAAAAGACCTGGCCCGCTCCACCTGGGAATCGAACCCAGAACATTCTTGCTGTGAGGCGACCCAACTACTCATTAGAAAGTTAAGTTTACGCTCAAGTCTTTCTGCTGTTAAAATGTTGTTGCTTTAGGGTCTAAACAACTCATGATATCATTGTGCTTCAGGCTGTTTACACTAATGCATCATCCAAAATGACAGAATAGTATATTTATATAATGATAATACAATTTGCCTTAAATAAACACTTTCTAGAGCTGTACTAGGAACTTTAATTGAAAAAAACAACATTAAAAACTACAATGATTCTAGAATCTCAGTTTATTCTGTGATATGTAAAGGGTAGGGTTACAAATGGGAGTAAATAGCACTCATTATTGCACCCAACCAGTCTTGCGTCATTAGTGCAGACTAGTGGTGGTGATATATCTGTTAAGACACCAGATAAAACCAACAGAGCACCCTGATGCAGCAGAATGGGACAATTTACATGATGAATAAACAGCAGACACATTTGCAGCAATTACATGAATCTAGCTTGCCAACACTTATCCACATTTTTAAAGACTTTTTTTCATACCACAAAAAACAAGTGTTCTGAGTCGTCAAACTGAAGGTGCTGCCCAGTATTCGTATAGTGTTCCTAATAAAATGTCCTTACTTTTTATGAGCAAATTTACATTTTTTAATATTACTGATTTTAATTTTCTGGTACCCCAGACTTAAAAATACAGAAAAAAAAAAAAGAAAAAAAAAAAACTACTCACATGGGGCTTTTATAAAAATACAGAAATATACATTTTGAACACATTTCCAATATATGCAATAATAAATTAGGGAATAACATCACTAAATTAAAATGCTAAAATAATTAGGGAAATTGCTGTAATTATTATTAAGTAAATCATTTGGATACAAACCTACAGACCATCTATTAATTAGCATACACCAAATGTTTGTCTTAAGAACAGGACTCTGGAAACCTTTTTAATATGAACAGAAATCTCTCATAACATTTCAGAATTTGTCATAAAATATGCACGTCTATCATGCTAGCCCACCACCGCTGAGATTCGAACCCAGTGTTTATTGGTGGAACCAGACTTGCTAAAACCCTGACCACGATAAAGCAGCAAATAAAAAATTACAAAAAGAAAATAAACAAATCTCACTTACTCTTTTACATTCTAAGCCGCTTATCCTAATCAGGGTCGTGAGGGTGCTGGAGCTTATCCCAGTTCTCAATGGGTGTAAGGCACACAGAAACACCCTGGACCGGATACCAGTCCATCGCAGGGCAGGCATACACACAAACATATTCACGCCTTCTTGCAGTGAAGCTACAGTGCTACTCGCCGAGCCAAGCCACCCTAAATAAATAAATCTGCCTAAAGATTTCCATGTACTTAGCCTACTTTAGAATGATTTATTTATATGTTGTCTTTTATGTGTGTGTACATTATAACCTAATATAACCTGTCATACCAATGAGGTACAATGAAAAAATTAAGTCATAATAGTCAATTATGTTTTGAATCTATATTTTTGTGTGGATAACCACCATAATTTTTACAAACTTACAAACTCAAAATGACAAACCCCATATTCTAGAAAAGCTGGGACATTTTGTACAATTCATGCTACACATAAGGTTAGCAGATGACTAGCAAAATACTGATAATTGTTTTAAGTAAAGCAGTGAATATTTACAAACCCAAGTTTATAAAAAATAAATAAAGGGCCGCTCAGGTGGCACAGCGGTAAAGTACACTAGCATACCAGAGTTGGGTTTTTAAATATATCGTATCGAATCTCAGCTCTGCCTTCCGACTGGGCTGGGCGGCTGCATGAACAACGATTGGCTGTTGTTCATAGGGTTAGAGGTAAAAAGTCGGATCATGGCTCCTCATAACTGGTGCAACTGCGGCCCCTACTGGCTGACTGATAGCGCCTGCACAGGGCTGAGCAGTGCCTGTAATTGTCGGGCGACCTGCTCAGGGTGTTTCCTACCTTTCGCCCAGTAAATTGTACCCACCACGACTCTGAATAGGATAAAGTGGTGCAATGAATGAGTGAAATTACAAATGTACCAAATACAAGCAAGTTTCAAAACATTGAAAGTAATTTGTTTGTAATTCTTTGTTCATTGTTAAATACAGGCTGAAGAAAATTAACAAATAATAGATTCTAGTTTTTACTGCATTTTTACAAAATGTCCAGATTTGTGGATGGGGTTTGGAAATTCATATAGTTCATACATGTCCCATAGTTTGTCTTAATATAAGTATTTTGCATTAATGAATTAGCATTAGATGATTAGATGAACATTTTTTCGTATTATGACTTGTGGATAGTTACTTTGGAAGGCAGAATAGACATTGGTGTGTTATGAAGCCCAGGGCCAAAGAGCGGAAAGAGTTTTCTGGGAAGTTTGTCGGTGTAGGTAATGAGATGTTTCCCATTGTCCACATCCCAGAATGACACCTCTCCCTTTTCCATGTTGAGCTTCACCCTGATTGTCTCAGGCCTCCTCTCCACATTCAGCGTGGTGCGTGGAGTAGTCAAAGCACTGTACACTCCTTTACTCAGGCCAATGCTCCACACTCCTCCTGATGTAGTGACTGTGAACTTTCTCTTGCGAGCCACTGACTCCTTACACACTCCAAGAACCCACTTTGGGTTATCGCCAACATGGACCTCCCAGCGGTGGCGACCTGAGGTAAAACCCTCTGAGCCCAGGGCAAAGACACAGGGATCAAAACGTTCTGGGTTGTCAGGAACAGACAGCCTCTCTGGGCTATCTCTGATACTTATGTAGTCAGGGGAGATGGAGAGCCAGGGTGAAACTGTGTTTGGATCCATCAGCACAGGAACTGCAAAGGAAACAGAGAGTTAGACATTTAGCCATCAACAGACTTGTTTCAAGGAATGTTTCTGCAGAAGGTTATGATAAGAGTTAAGCTCATTGGTAAGTTCATTGTGAATGAACCAATCACAGGAATCACAGATTCTTGTTGTCACTACTTTTTATAAAATGTCCCAAATTTTCTAGAATCTGGCTGCGTCCGAAATCGCATACTTAAACAGTACGTACTAGATTTGAGGCAGTGTGCACAGTAAAGTCAGTAAGCCCTTTCAGTACACAAGTGAGTATGCACGCAACCTCATACTTACTGTGTCTGCCATCTTACCAACGTCACGTGATGCATGACGTAACATCGCCAAAGTTATAACATTTTTTAAATCAGACAAAATTCATTCTGTCGTTCTCCACAAAGCTGCTCATAACGTTACTTAGGGTTGTACACACATTCAACATTTAAAATTTTTTTATTACACTTTTCGTCATCTTTCTTCTTCTGCTTTGAATGCCTTTGCTTCTCCAGTTGAATTATGGGATAGATTGTTGGACCGCAGTGTGCTGCGTTTGCTCAAAAATGGCTGGCCATGCAGTAGGTCACCCGGGTACTTTTCATGTACTGTTTAATGAATACTACGTATTCGGACACTACCCGCTCTTGCATACTGCTTTCGCATTCTGTTCATTATGGAAGTATGTGATTTCGGATTCAGCCCTTCTGTTGTAGCACATGTAGAATAAGACATTCTTTCTAAAATAACCAAGGACATGGGCGTGATTGCACCCCCATGCCATGACAGATTTTTGCATCTTTTGCTGATAACAGTCTGGATGGTCCTTTCTGTCGTTGACACACTTTCTAGTTTATCTGAGATGAGTTTTGCTTGAGATTCTGCATAGAATTGATGTATGGCTTTTTCTTCTCGTAAAAAAGGCAGGTTGAATTACTTAATGCATCAGCAAAGTGTGTTAAATGATAACGGCTTTTCAAAGTACTTGTGGCTATATTTATCACAGTACCATGACAGCAATTCCACTTATGGTTTGATAGTCATGCAGGTTCAAGATTGTTTTTTCTCTGAATCTTTTTACAATATTACATATAGTAGATGGTAAATGACCTAAATTATTTGCATTTTTTTCTTTTCTTGAACTGACTGTCAATTCTCTTATTAAGTGGTGAGCCAAATCTTTGTCTGCAAAGACTAAGTCTTTTGTGGACCCTCTTTTTTAAAACAAATCATGTTTCAAAACAGTGTACCTTGAGTTTAATCTATAAACTTTTCCTATTTTCCCTTTTGTCATTCCCGTTTGAGTGTGTTGCTGGCATTAAATTCAAAATGTGTTAATATTTACAAAATACAATCATGTTGTTTAGCCGAAACATTACACAAAAAAGTATTTGTTTTTGTACTTTCATCAATTATAATGAATAGATCACAGATTCTTGTTTTAATTGCATTTTACAAAATGTTCCACCTTTTACCAAAATGAGGTTTGTCAGTCTTAATGCACAAATAGGTACTTACAACATTTAATACGAGACTGAATACTCTCCCAAACTTTGTAATCCAGCCCTCCAACATGCAGAGCCACATCAATGAGGACTCCAGACGGAACCTTTTGAGACTCCTCAGCTGTCCACTGGGCCCTGGGACACATTTAGACATCAAGAATAAGAACCACTGTGGTTGTAACAGGTTAAACAGCTTATGCTTATGCAAAAGGACAGACACATAACTTACCTCTGTTTTAGAGTCTGAAAATTCTAAAAAGATAAAAAGAAAATATATAGTTTAGCTAGGAAACCTGTGGATCCTAAAATGTTTTAACATTTGCCTACAGTTCAGAACTGAGCTCACTTGGGAGATAAGCATTATTATAGCTAGACTTTCAAAACTGCAATCACACAAATCAAACTTCATGTCTTAATTTTGAATTTAATTTATACAGCAGTTGTTAGGCTTGTCTATACAGGATATATTAAATATGTCATGTTTTACACACTTTGGTTACATTCATGACAGCAACAGTAGTTACTGTTTAGGTTTAGTTGTTGTAGTAAGTTTAGTTGTTGTAAGTTTAGTTGTTGAACACAGTCATGGATAATTTTGTATCTCCAATTCACCTCACTTGCATGTTTTGGACTGTGGAAGGAAACCGGAGCTCCTGGAGGAAACCCACACAGACACGGGGAGAACATGCAAACTCCACACCGCCCCACCTGGGGATCGAACCCAGGACCTTTATGCTGTAAGGCAACAGTGCTACCCACTGAGCAACCAACACTTATTTGTAATACTTATTATTTGAGCTAATGGTAATTATTTAAGATGACTGCAACATTTAGATATGGACTTCTCTAGAGTATTTTGATTAATTGTCCTGCTGCATAATCTAAAGTGAAATATAAAGTTTCCTCAATAGCAGCAAGGTCTTGATCATTACACTACTACTGCTTTGTTTGACTGTTGACAGACTGTTAGCTGTTAATACCACTATTCTTAAAAAAAAAAGTGCATTAACTTGTCATTAGACATAACAGAACAATTGTTGTCCAAAAACATTTAGATTTATCTGTTCATATAACAACATTATTTAAGGTTTGGCCAATGTCAGATGAGCACAGATGTTTCTTCTGGTTAGAAAGTGTTTCATTCTTGCTACTATCTCTTGTCTAGTCTTCCATATTGTACATGAACACACAGCATTGCTAACATTTTTAAAAACAATTTCCTTCTTAAGTTCTTGTTGGTTTATGGAGACAGTACCTGGACCAATAGATTTAAACCCTTGTTTAACTTAAAGCCAATATTCGCTGACTGGCTCAGTGGCTTATACACCTGTGGTGTTAACAGTATCACATTCTATACAATGCTGGTTAAGTGGGTCCTATCTTGTGTTAGTGTGGGGTTTCCTGATGAAGTATATAATAATGAAAAATATAAGGGTGTTATAAAGGCAAGAACGTCAAACTGTTTACAGTATTACAATTAATGAAAACACAATTTATTATATAATCAGCTAAAATTGTATGAAAGGCCTATAAGCTGCAGTCACTTATGTTTAAACATGTTTTAGACCAGTTGGAAAAAATTAGTATAAAATTTTAGTAGGAGGATGTAGCGACAAGGTGGCTCGGTGGGTAGCACTGTCACCTCACAGCAAAAAGGTCCTGGGTTCGATCCCCAGGCGGGGCAGTCCGGTCCTTTCTGTGTGGAGTTTGCATGTTCTCCCCGTGTCTGCGTGGGTTTCCTCCGGGAGCTCCGGTTTCCTCCCACAGTCGAAAAACATGCAGTCTGGTTAATTGGAGACACTGAATTGCCTCATAGGTGAATGGGTATGGGTGTGTGTATGTGTGTGTATGCCTTGCGATGGACTGGCGCACAATCCAGGGTGTTGCTGTGTGCCTGCCTTGCGCCCATTGAAAAGCTGGGATAGGCTCCAGCACAACAAGTAAAATGTACTGATCACATTTTCTGGGTTTGTTTACAAACACCCAAAGCACCAAAAGCAACCAGAGATACCTGATCAGGCTCAAGCAAGATTCAAAACTGCTAGTGTGAAATGCACAGTTTTAAACCAACATTAAGCTCCTTTTATAAAAAAAAAAGACCTTCATACTTGTAAGAAAATTAGATCTTCTGCTCCCATCTCCCTGCTCACTGACTGAATCAGTCCAGAAAGAGACTCAATATCACGGCTGATGCTGTCAATCTTCTTATTCAAGATTTGTTTCTTCTGTTCTTCTTCCTTCTTCAATTCTGCAATTCTGGCATCTTGTTCATCATTCAGGATTTTATGAAGTCTCTCAAACTCCTGTTTGATTCTCTTCTCTGCCTCCTCTGACTGGCTCTATAAAAAAACAAAACAGTTTTCATTGTTATGACAGAACAAAATTAAGTAATTGTCTCTATTTTTATAGACTGCTGTGACTGCAAGTATGATATTTTATCTGTAACAAGAACATAAAGCCTGACATTAGTTACCTGAATGTAAGTGACAGTCTCACCACATCGTTTCTTCGTTTTCCTAAATGACTCCATTTTGTCAACAAGTATCTTTATTTTTATACCGAGCTCGTCCTACAGAGAAAAAAATCTTGGTAAATTTGATAAATAAATCGATAACAATCAATACATCGGTCTAATTAAAGCAATGCACAAATGGGATTAAACAGGCCTTAAAACAATCAAACATCAACCTATTGTTTTCATCAGTATACCCGATTCTAAATGATGAGGTATTCTCTAAACACCATTCTATTTAAAATTTTAAACATTACCACAATAATCCAAATCTCTCTCAAAAATGGTGTGTTAATTTTTACCGCTTTAATTTTACCATCAGAAGTGTTTATCATTTTGTTTAAGGCATAATACACGTGCCACACCTCAGGGCAATTTTAATTTAATCATTTATCCATATTCATAGACAAATTCTTGCAATGAAGTGTGTTGGCTCCTCCGTTGCAATGTTCAACTTGGGTAAAGTTAGTTTTGTAGTGGACATTTGCCTGATATTTAAGTTTCTGTCTTGTCATTTTCGGTAAATTAACCTCCAAAAATAAATAAAATTGCATCTATCCACTCTGCAGTAAACAAAGAACAAACTAAAACATTCAAATACAATTATATATTTAAGTTCTAAAATCAACTAAAAAGTGATAAATATAAGTTTTAATATAACAAAGATTTTAGCAATGGGTTGTACTACAACAGCATTACAAGAATTTATGATTTATTACTACAATTATACTGTAGAACTCTTTATTATGTAATTCAGTTGTAGTCCCCCCTTTAGTAACAAGTACAGCCTTTATAATATTTAAATGTAGATTTATTGATTTTTTTTTAGATGTTATGAATTATTACTGTAGCTACACTGTAGGACTTTTGATTTATTAAACTAACTTTAGGTTTGCATGTTAAAAAAAAATAATTCCATGAGTTTTAGTTACTTTTTTATTATATAATTGATTACTGTAATTACACTGCAGGACTTGTGTAGTAAGTAGTGTGTCACTAGGAATCTATTACACCAAAATGAATTTTAAACTATTTGCTTCATGCTCTTTAAGAAACTCCATTAGTTCCTCAGTGCAAAACATTGCTTTGTAAGAAACTTAACTTAAGAAATTAAGAATTAACAAGGGAACTATTTGATTGTTTCTTGTTTACTGAAGAATGGGAAGATTAAATTTTATTCATGTTTGGATGTTAAATGTCTGAGAATAGGATAAAAAATATCAGGCTTTATATCAGGATAAAGTTTTTATTTATATTTATGGCATTTAGAAAATGCTTTTTAAAGCAACTTACAATTGTGACCAAATACAGTTAAATCATTTTGAGAGTTAATGTCTCTGATCAGGGGTCCAACTGTGGCAGCTTGGCGGTGGTGGGGTTTAAACCAGCAATCATCCGATTGCTGGTCCAGTACCTTAACCACTTAACACCTAACCAGCATAAAAAACAACAAAGTAAAATAAAACTAGATGTACCCACTCTGTTGAAGAAAAGCAACAAAGTCCCCCTTCAGTTCTTAGTAGAAGCAATGTTCTACTGAGGAAGAACTAGGGGATCATCTAAAAAGTGTATAAAGCAGAAAAATGTCTAAAATGCATTAAAGATTGTAGTTCTTATCTAGTGACATACTAATGACCAAACTGTATAATTAATAAATCATAATATTAAAAAAGCACTAAAAATCAAAAACATACAATCTAATATAATGAAGACTGTAGTACTCAATGACATGTACTACATACTTTAACTTCATTACAAAATAAAAGTTTTACAAAATACACTAATATCAATAAACCTAAACTAAGTGTTTGTAGTATTACCCAATGACGTGCGTCTTAGTACAACTGCTACAGGTTTTACAGTGTAATTACAGTAATAAATCATAATATTTAAAGAAATCACTAAAATCAGTAAATGTATTTTCAATATAATGAGATTTGTTACTTAGTGACATGTACTGCTTACTAAAACTGCATTACAAAATAAAAGTCCTACAGTATAATTACAGTAATAAACTATAAACTAACAAAATTACTAACATCTATAAATGTAAATGTTAACCTAATTAGAACTAAAGTGATTATCAGGTAACATGTACTACTTACTAGCTCTGCAAAATAAAAAACTCAGTGTACCTTACAGACATCCACTCCCTTAGGTATAGGTGTCATTTCATGGCCTGTGTGCAGTGTAACGCACTCAACACATATAGGACACTCGTCGTGAACGCAGAACAGCTGTAGTTCTCGTTGGTGTAGACCACAGATGATCGGTGGTGCCCCTGAAACATGCCATGCTTTCTCTTTCTGAAAAGATTCACTGGTGTTCTTCAGAGCCAAATTCGGGATCGGTTTTTCTTCGTCGCAGTTCTTTCGACACACAGGACAGGTTTTCTTGGATTTGTTCTTCCAGCTGGCTTCCAGGCATACACGACAAAAACTGTGACTGCAAGAAAGCAGCAAGGGGTCTCGGAAAATGTCTTGACACACAGGACAGGTCAGCTCGGACTCCAAAAGAGAAGGTCTGTCCGAAATGTCGTCGCTGGACTCGAAGGAGGCCATGTTGAAAATGACGCGCACTTTTACTTTCACTTCCCCGCCTCTAGTTTAGTACTAGCGCACACTGTTAGGATTGTTATCGCTACCTTCACTCTTCCTGGAGTAATAAGTGCACTTGCCGACGCGATAAGTTTACACCATGTTGTTTGTTAGGTTGTAGTAAGTTTAACCCTGCTGTTATGTTCGTTTCTCAGGAACAGCAATGATGTTCCCAGGTCAGTTTGACCCGGGGCATGTTTAATTATCCAAAAGTTTCAGAAACCAAAAAATCCCAATAATCATTGTTTATATCTCATTATTAACTCCATTACTAACTATTTTAATAAATATTTAGTGCAATTTTGTTCTTTAGCTCTCACAGATCATGGTTGAATAAGGACAATTCATTTTTTTAAATAAAAAAAATGCATTAAAAATTCATGTTAAAACTTTTTAAATGTAAATTTTAACGACCTACATATTAAATACAATAGTTTAACATGTCATTTTAATTTTATTTTACATTTGTGAAATATTTGTGAAAAACTCTTTTTATAGAGTGATTATAAATTAACACGAGACACCTCTTCTGTTCAGGGTCAAACTGACCCACTTAACCCTCCTGTTATGTTACGGGTCAAATTGACCCGTCTTAAGTTTCAAAATATAAAAAAATATAGTTAAAAGTATTTTTTCGGGATGAAACTTCTTCTGCTTGGCTTAATAAGTGAAATCAACATATAAAATGACAATGGTTCATTTCACATATTTGCAAACCCCCCCCTGCACGTTTATATTACATCGATGCTGTTCGGGTCAATTTGACCCGGCCATCAAAATGGAGCCTAAAAAGGGTCAGAAGTGTCTATTTGTTTCTTTGCAACTGTGAGACATCCCCCCCCCCCCCCCCCCCACACACACACACCCTGCACGCACGCACACATGCACACACACACACACACACACACAAACACCCTCTTTATTCTCTTGATCTCTTTGGTAAAGTGCGAGAATGCAGGTTTTGTTAAGACTGTTCCTGTGTGCAAACTCCACTCACATTGAGTGTGCACTCCGTAGGGGAGGGGCAAAACATACACTATATTGCCAATAGTAATCGCTCCTCTGCCTTCATTTTGCCCCCTCCACCAAACTTTACACTTGGCACAATGCAGTCAGACAAGTACCGTTCTCCTGGCAACCACCAAACCCAGACTCAGCCATCAGATTGCCAGACGGAGAAGTGTGATTCGTCACTTCGGAGAACACGTCTCCATATTAAAAGTGGCGGCGTGCTTTACACCACTGCATCCGACGCTTTGCATTGTGCTTAGTAATGTAAGGCTTGGATGCAGCTGCTCGGACATGGAAACCCGTTCCATGAAGCTCTCTACACACTGTTCTTTAGCTAATCTGAAGGCCACATGAAGTTTGGAGGTCTGTAGTGATCGGCTCTGCAGAAAGTTGATGACCTCTGCGCACTATGTGCCTCAGCATCCGCTGACCCGCTCTGTCATTTTACGTGGTATCACTTGGTGGCTGAGTTGCTGTCATTCCCAATCGCTTCCACTTTGTTATAATACCACTGACAGTCGACTGTGGAATATTTAGTAGTGAGAAAATTTCACGACTGGACTTGTTGCACAGGTGGCATCACGGTACCACGCTGGAATTTACTGAGCTCCTGAGAGCGACCCATTCTTTCACAAATGTTTGTAGAAGCAGTCTGCATGTCTAGGCGCTTGGTTTTATACACCTGTGGCCATGGAAGGGATTGGAACACCTGAATTCAATTATTTGGATGTGTGAGTGAATACTTTTGGCAATATAGTGTATAAAGATTATCTGCAAGGGAGTCATATCAGAATTACACACTTCAGCTACATATACTCTCTGTCAGAGCTTTACAAAATGAGCAACCGAAGTAAACGGCTGTCAGCCCAGGAGGTTCTGGAAGTCATCTGATGATGTGAAGACGAGTATGTCCTGTGTAAAATTCATTTGCACAAAGCACGCTGTCATGACATATCACTCATGCACTGTGTAGATGCACATACATGCACCTAGTTTAGTTCCACCTAGTAATTTTTATAATGTATTTCTAGTTCTAAATATTGCACAGTGTTTACTGTGCACCGTGTTCATATTGGTAATATTGATAATAATTGGTAATAGTTTTTTGTTATTTTGGTCATTTCTGGTTTAAAAACAGGGCTTAAAGTTTATTTTCAATATAAATCATGACTGATATGTATTGATTTTAATATAAAGCTTAGAGCTCTTCATTCGGCGAAGAACCGAGATTTTCTTGATTTAAAATGCGGTGAAACCACCCTTTGCTGTCAAAGAGCATGGTTGCCTAGTCTGCGTGACAAAAATCCCCATGGTTTTTGCTTGAAACTTGTTTATTAGGATTTTAACGTCATGTTTTTTACACTTACATTCATGACAGGAACGGTAGTTACTCATTACACAAGGTTCATCAGTTCACAAGGTTATATCGAACACAGTCATGGACAGTTTAGTGTCTCCAATTCACCTCACTTGCATGTCTTTGGACTGTGGGAGGAAACCGGAGCACCTAGAGGAAACTCACGCGTACAACATGCAAACTCCACACAGAAAGGACCTGGACCGCCCCACCTGGGGATCGAACCCAGGACTTTTGCTAGAAACTAAAAAAAAAGACAAATTTAATGTAATTTATTAATTTGTTCATTTATACTTTTTACAAAGCACAGAAAAACTTTCTATACAGGAAGAAAAACACCCAGCACAGGTTATTCGGTAATTGCAGGACAACACACACACACCCAAACATTTACTCACTTAGAGGCAATTTAGAGCAGTCAAGCCACCTACTTCAATATTATACTAGCTGAAAGTCTACCAGCTGCACCACTACATTTCAAATCACTTTCTTCATAAACTTATAAGAAACTTCTGAAAGGTTTAAAAGCTTTCAAACTAAAAATGTGGCCTCGTTACAAACATTCCAAAGCAATGGTAAACAAACTAAAGAACAAACACTGAAAAAATGAAGAATGAATGACAAGACTGTGTACTTACAGTTAATTCAGATGAAGTATTCAGGCCCTTGCCTTTTTGCACACTTTACTGTGTTGTGGATTTGAATTCAAATGTATATACTTAACATTTTTACCATTATAATATACTTATTTAACCATATTGACAACAATTAATTACAAATCAAAAACCTAAACTTCTTCACAAAGGTGTTCAGACCATTTGCTGTGACATCTAGAATTCTAGAACTACAGTACCTAGAACTCATTTGGAGTCCATGTTACCATTTGAATCGATTGGACATAGTTTGGAAAGATCCACACACCTGGGTCTATCATTTACACTGCGTTGTAGGTACTGTGTGAAATCTACTGATTGGGAGCCAGTGGGCAGCAATGTATTTTTTTTTTGCTTTAAGAAAACAAAATTTACTTTTATAAGCTTGCATGAGCCAAAATTGGAGTAACACCTGTGAATGAACACATTTAAGCTAATTAAAAAAACAGTGCCTTTTTTATCAGAGATACCTGACTAACTGTTGGTAAAATGCAAATGTAATTTTGACAAATTAAATGTACCACCCATTCAAATTACTCCCACGTCTGCTTTTAGACCTGGTTGGTAATTAATCTGGCCAACACTTTTTTACAGTTCCTGTCCATCTGGATTACTGGTTTTCTTTCATGTTCATACACCAAAGATGGGCATTGTCTACGTTATCCAAAGGATATAAGCAGTGGCGGCTGCTGCCAAATCTCTCAGGAAGGGGCAATTGTTGCGATGATGGCCAAGGTGACCCGTTCAATGGGTAAATGAAAGCTTAAATAATTAACATCTTAAGTCATCTGTCAGTTTGCCCTCACAAATAACTGAACATGGAGAGAGACCAGCTTTACCATTAATCATAAAATTAAGTAAAGCCTTCACACAAACAATTTAATTCAGTCATCATCAGCATTTTATTTTAGGTGCTAGCTGCTCCAATTAGGGTTGCCAACTTTCAGAACTGGAAATGAGGAACACCCTGGGCTGACGGGTTGGCGGAAGGCATATGGTGGGGGGTGGGATGCTGGGTGTTTACCTGAGCGGGAGCGGGGGGTAGGCGGTTAGGGTTGCACATATAAAAAATATAACGGGTCTTACACCATCATGGGAACATTATCAAAATGTTTTATTTAGGCTGTTTAACATTTATTATTTTCATTCTTTATAATAATAAATCAGAACCATATTTTAGGCAAAACAACATAATGAACATCATGTAACATTTTTTCTCAAAAGTGCAAACAATATTTTTACATAATCCATCTTCACACTGACATGCAGCCCCGGTTCTGGACTGTGTTACTTTACTTTCGCCCTACACACGGCGTTACTAGGACTAAAAGTGAATACTACTTAAAATAATAACCAAACGCTTTCTAATCCCCACGGTAGCAGCAGTTTCCTTCTGTTTCATACATATCGCCCTGTCTCAGTCTAATCTGCAGCATTTCTCTCCCATTGATAAAAATACGGAACACCACGTTTAGTTTCCAAATAAGGAACGATTACGTGTGACGTAGGCACGTAAGTGCGTGCCCCCCACTGTAGTCATTCAAAATGCATTACAGTGCCTGCAATACGGAAAAAAAGAGCTTTAACATGAGAGTCTATGAGAGCAATCTGGGGCGATTTTCAGTCAAAGTGGAGTCGCCCCGAAAGGGGCGGTACTGTACGGAACACAACTCGACGCTGATTGGGCTATGATATTCCGAGACAAGACAGTCACAGCTAGTTTAACACTGGTTGAATGTGATAGAAAAATTTCTTCCCTTTCGCCCTTTGGTGGTGCGTCGCCCGATCGCCCTAATGAACGAGCCGCCCCTGGATATAAGTAACATTTGCAGTGGTAATATTATATGTTGGGTAAAAGATGTCTTTGTTGCCCCCTCTACTGATCAGGCTTGTCAAACTGACACAGTTTCACTACTTTAGTTCCTGCCTACAAGTGATCTAAAATCCTCAAAAACTAGGCTAAGTAAAGTATTGTTTTTTTCTCTTGCTTGTTTTTTTTTCTCACTCAGCCACACATAACACTGAAGCATTGTACATAGTTAAGCCCTGCCATGCTTCTACCAAAAGAGAAAGAGAAACCCATGACTGCTGCACTGTTACTGAATATTCCACAAGACTATCAAATCAAAGTTTGATTCAACACTGTATGTGAATTTTGATCTTGAAAGGAACAGGGCTGTCTTGGTTATCCTGTGGTTTCTAAATTTGCGGTAACTGAATCACATTTCTTGGCCCCTTATTTTTTTTTTAGCTCAAGCAGCTGAGGTTTTTGTTTCTACTCGTGCCTGTGTGCTATCTACATCACAATCATGCATAAAAGCAATGTTAATAACATAATAATTTAAATGACAAACATTTAGTTCCTTTGACAAATGGCCATGTGCACAATTATTCAACCCCCAGTCTCAGTACTTGCCTTTGATAACCTTTAATAACTTATTGTGGTAAAGGCTTAAAATCTTAACCCTCTTTTCTTATTTTCCTTTGCTTTCTTTAAATCCCTCTAAATTTGTTTATGAAATTGAAATTGATAGATAGGCCACTTCAGGATATTCCAGGATTAAATCTAACTTACCAAGCTTTGGTTGGCTGGAAGTGTGCTTGGCCTCATTATCTTGTTGGAAACTCCTCTTTTAATATTCAAGGTTCAATATTACCACAGAAGGCATAACTGGATTCTGTGAATCTATGATGTCAGTTACATGGTCAAGATTGCCAGTTCCTGCCCAAATCATCACTGACCCACTTCTATGCTTGACGGTGTAGATAAGATTAGGCTTGTCTAGTTTTGATTCCTTCTTGTGTATTCCAGTTGACCCTTCCAGTCAACCGATGAGTGCTGTGGAATCTGCCAATGAAGTTTTCTATCTATCTATCTATCTATCTATCTATCTATCTATCTATCTATCTATCTATCTATCTATCTGTCTGTCTATCTGTCTGTCTGTCTGTCTGTCTGTCTGTCCGTCCGTCCGTCCGTCACTCCGTCCGTCACTCTGTCTGTCCGTCACTCTGTCTGTCTGTCAAGCTGTGATTTGCTTTGTCATGGGATGGACTGGTCTCACTGTCCAGTCTGTACTTTTGTCTAGTGGCCAGGCTTTTTACTGGACACAGACCAGGACAGAGTGGTTATTAAAAATAAATGTATTAATGAAATATTTATTCATTCATTAGTTTATTTTAAGAAAAATAAACTATTGCAAACACAAAAAGTATGTCATCCATTTTAATAACAATATTTGAATACCACATAAAATCGTGTTACTGTGTTATCTGTTTTTTAGTAAATCAAAATGTCAAGTGGATTCATTATTGTATTAATTATTATTAAGTTCCAGCTTCTGATTATATAAACTTAACTATATCAGGTATTGTGAAATAAAACTATCCGTTCTTTTATAAGGCTTTGTGTGATGCACAGAGACGCTGTTACGCTGTTGGGGTCTCCGGAAACGCTACGAAGGCTAACATCGCTTTTTAGTTTCCACAAAGGTTTTACATCGTCTTAATTCTTTTTGGTTAAATATTATACGTTACTGTTTGCTACGAATATTTTTCCCATTTACGCTGGATTTAAATAGAAGGGAATTTACGATTTATTCTTGAATGGTTACTACTTTACAACAGCAAGCTAGAGTGGAGATTTAAAGGCCGGCGCAGCGCTGTCTCCAGACTTCCCTGACCGCTTTTTTGGAACTGCCCCCTAGTCACAACAATAACAGTGACTAGCATAGCTCATGCGGGATTTTTAATACCACCAGTATTAATGCATTTTCAGAATGTAATCCACCAGCATGTATTTGCTTTTAAAGCATAAAAATACTGAGTCGGGCAATGGTGAGTTATCTGGCATTTTTATCTGGTTCGCGTAGATAGGACTGCATAGCAACGTTATGATGATGTGAAACGTTAGCTTATTGTGCTGTATTGCTAACTGCTAATCTAAGTGTTAGACTGATTTGATAGAACTTGCTTAGTTTATGTTTTTGTCATGACATTTATGTAGCAGGTAGTTTACTAAATACAATCAAATAGTTCATATTTGTTCATATGGTTGTTAGCCTATTTCAATGTACAGTTCATTCTGCTTCAGCAAACTGTGTAAGAAACATTTGTTTTTGGTCTTTTTGCCCATTAGTGCAGGAACAGTAGCTAAAAATGAGTTTAGTTTTTGTAATACCTCCATAATCATTATTACATGTTTTGTCATTATACAATAATTCATTGATAAATAAGCAAAATCAACTGGCAGTAAACACAGTCAAAAGGTTTGGTGTAGCAAATTCATCGAAAAAAATGTAATTAGACAGAAAGAGCATAGAAAGTATTTCTGATATAATTCAGTTTGACGCTGCAGTTGAAGTTAAGTCTTTACATGATAAAAATGCGCACAATGTTTTGATAACCACGATTAGACAGCAGAGCTCCTAAGGGCCCAAAAGATGGTGCTAAAATTGCAGATGCATTAGTCACAAAAATTGAGACACTGGCAGAAAAAGAAGACCATGGCAGCGTATGTTAATAACACTAATACAGCTACATCTCTAATTATTATTCTTATTCTTATATCATCATCATCATAATCAGGGTCATGTTGGGTTTAGAGTTTTTATTAAAACACTGATTACAAGGCAACACGGGGCGGCACGGTGGCGGTCCGGGTCCTTTCTGTGTGGATTTTGCATGTTCTCCCTGTGTCTGCGTGGGTTTACTCCGGGTGCTCCGGTTTCCTCCCACAGTCCAAAGACATGCAAGTGAGGTGAATTGGAGACGCTAAATTATCCATGACTGTCTTTGATATGAACTTGTGAACTGATGAACCTTGTGTAATGAGTGACTATCGTTCCTGTGTAAAACATGACGTTAAAATCCTAATAAAACAAACAAACAAGGCAATACACTACTCAGGCAGGAATGCACCCTGAAGAGGATGCCAGTCTGTCACAGGGCAACACTAGCTCAGACCTAAAGACCTCGTAAACCTATTTCAATGTACAATGCATTCTGCAAACTGTGTAAGAAACATTTGTTTTCGGTCTTTTCGCCCATTAGTGCAGGAGTAGTAGCTCAAAATTTGGTTTAGTTCTTGTCATACCTCCATAATAATTGTTACGTGTTTTGTCGTTTTACAATAATGTATTGAACAAAGTCAATTGGCAGTAATCACAGTCAGACATTTCTAAAGGTTTGGTGTAGCAAATTTATTGAAAAAAATATGATTAGACAAAAGGGCATAGAAAGTATTTTAACACCTTCTGATATAATTTAGTTTGACGCTTTACATGAAAAAATGCCTGAAGTTTCTGTCTACACTGTTTTGATAACTACGATTAAACAGCAGAGCTCCTAAGGGCCCAAAAGATGGTGCTAAACTTGCAGATGCATCAGCCACAAAAATTGAGATGCTACAAAGAAGACCACGCTGGCATATGTTAATAACACTAACATCATCATCATCAGGGTCATGCTGGGTTTAGAGTTTTTGTTGGAATACTGTATACAAGGCAATGAATTTACATTTTTGGCATTTAGCAGACACTTTTATCCAAAGTGACTTACAGTATACAGTCTAAGCAATTGAGGGTTAAGGGCCTTGCTTAAGGGCCCAACAGTGGTAACCTGGCAGTAGTGGGGTTTGAACCAGCAAGCTTCTGATTACTAGTCCAGTACCTTAACCGCTAGGCTACAACTGCCAGTCAATACACTACTCAGGCAGGAATGCACCCTGAAGAGGATGCCAGTCTGGCACAGGGCAACACTAGCTCAGACCTAAAGCTAATGATTTTTGTAGTAAACTGTAGTTACTCATTACACAAGGTTTATCAGTTCACACAAGGTTATATCGAACACAGTCATTATGACAATTTAGTATCTCCAGTTTACTTCACTTGCATGTCTTTGGACTATGGGAGGAAACTGGAGCACCCGGAGTAAAGCCACGCAGACACGCCTAAGTTTAATAACGAGCGACATGTATAAATAAATTCTATTATGTGCAGATACAGAAATCTAAATCAACCAATAGCTCATTAATGAATTTATACTTCACAGCTACTTGCCTGTAGGATTGTGTGACTTTTTGTGTGTTTAATTCTTTGTGTAACTTTAACATATTCTCTACAAAAAATAAACTTAAATATGACGTTTTTGCATATTTTGTATATATAGTTTTTTTTAATATCATGTATTTATGTGTTTAATTTAGCAAATAGAATGTAATTTTGCATTAAAAGATGCAAATGTTTGTTCCCAGTAAAAATTTGTTAAGTCTTGTTTAGGGGGGCCAAACATTTGCTAAGTCAGTATATAAAACACCTACCTGGGATTATTAACCTGATATATTTTTTACAAATTAAGTGTTGCAAATTACAAACCCTTAGTCTTTTTTTCTCCACCAAATGTGACAGCTTATGCTATTTGATTTCAGGTTTTTATTTTGTGTCCCTCTTTTGCCATTTCTAAGGCTGCCAATAAGCAAATCTTTATGCTTTGTTGCTAATTTCTTGTGGCTTTTACTAATTTCTTATTTTGTCATTTTAACATTTATCGTAAACTGCTTAATAATTTACTACATCTGTGTATATTGGTTTAGTTTTAATGTAAAATACGGCAGAATGGGACATGGCAAGGAATAATATTAGTAAGCAATGATAAGTCCACCACAAACCTGAAACAGTTTATCAAGTGTGCTCTACTCATCTAGTTTTAATGCTGTAAGCCAATTTTATAAATCAGTCATATTTTTATGTTTGAATCTGTAGTTGATTTTATGGCCAATATATATATTTACAATATACAGTGGGGTCAAAAAGTATTTAGTCAGCCACTGATTGTGCAAGTTCTCCTACTTAGAAAGATGAGAGAGGTCTTTCATCATAGGTACACTTCAACTATGAGAGACAAAATGAGAAAAAAAAATCCAGGAAATCACATTGTAGGATTTTTAAAGAATTTTTTTGTAAATTATGGTGGAAAATAAGTATTTGGTCAATAACAAACAAGCAAGATTTCTGGCTCTCACAGACCTGTAACTTCTTCTTTAAGAAGCTCTTCTGTCCTCCACTCGTTACCTGTATTAATGGCACCTGTTTGACCTCGTTATCTGTATAAAAGACACCTGTCCACAGCCTCAAACAGTCAGACTCCAAACTCAACCATGGCCAAGACCAAAGAGCTGTCGAAGGACACCAGGAAGAAAATTGTAGACCTGCACCAGGCTGGGAAGAGTAAATCTACAATAGGCAAGCAGGTTGGTGTGAATAAATCAACTGTGGGAGCAATTGTAAGAAAATGGAAGACATACAAGACCATTGATAATCTCCCTTGGGGTCAAGATCTCATCCCGTGGGATCAAAATGATCATGAGAACGGTGAGCAAAAATCCCAGAACTACACGGAGGGACCTGATGAATGACCTGCAGAGAGCTGGAACCAAAGTAACAACGGCTACCATCAGTAACACACTACGCCGAGAGGGACTCAAATCCTGCAGTGCCAGGCGTGTCCCCCTGCTTAAGCCAGTACATGTCCAGGCCTGTCTGAAGTTTGCCAGAGAGCATATGGATGATCCAGAAGAGGATTGGGAGAATATCATGTGGTCAAATGAAACCAAAATGGAACATTTTGGTAAAAACTCAACTCATCGTGTTTGGAGGAAGAAGAAGAACCCAAGAACACCATACCTACTGTGAAGCATGGGGGTGGAAACATCATGCTTTGGGGCTGTTTTTCTGCAAAGGGGACAGGACGACTGATCCGTGTTAAGGGAAGAATGAACGGGGCCATGTATCGTGAGATTTTAAGCCAAAACCTCCTTCCATCAGTGAGAGCATTGAAGATGGAACGTGGCTGGGTCTTCCAGCATGACAGTGATCCCAAACACACCGCTCGGGCAATAAAGGAGTGGCTCCGTAAAAAGCATTTCAAGGTCCTGGAGTGGCCTAGCCAGTCTCCAGACCTCAACCCCATAGAAAATTTGTGGAGTCTGTGTTGCCCAGCGACAGCCCCAAAACATCACTGCTCTAGAGGAGATCTGCATGGAGGAATGGGCCAAAATACCAGCTACAGTGTGTGCAAACCTGGTGAAGACTTACAGGAAACGTTTGACCTCTGTCATTGCCAACAAAGGTTATGTTACAAAGTATTGAGTTGAACTTTTGTTATTGACCAAATACTTATTTTCCACCATAATTTACAAAAAAATTCTTTAAAAATCCTACAATGTGATTTCCTGGATTTTTTTTTCTCATTTTGTCTCTCATAGTTGAAGTCTCTCATCTTTCCAAGTAGGAGAACTTGCACAATCAGTGGCTGACTAAATACTTTTTGGCCCCACTGTATAATATTTTAAAATGCTTAGATGATCAGTACACTAAAAAAATATATCTTAACTGTACAAAGAGTATGTGTGTCTAATAAAGTCCTCGGAAATGATTACCCCTTTTCTTTTCCTGTTTAGTCACTGCTATTTCTGCTATTATATGTCTCTTATATACAGTGGATATAAAAAGTGTACACACCCCTGTTAAAATGCCAGGTTTAGTGATGTAAAAAAATTAGACCAAGATAAATCATTTCAGAACTTTTTCCACCTTTAATGTGACCTATACCCTGTACATCTCAATTGAAAAACAAACTGAAATCTTTAGGGGGAAGAAGTAAAAAAAAAAAATAATAATAATAATGTGGTTGCATAAGTGTGCACACCCTCTTGTAACTGGGGGTGTGGCTGTGTTCAGAATGAACCTATTACATTCAAACTCATGTTAAATAGGAATCAGTAGACACCTGCCATCATTTAAAGTGCCTCTGATTAACCCCGAATAAGTTCAGTTGTTATAGTAGGCTTTTCCTGACATTTTCTTAGTCGCGTCTTACAGCAAAAGCCATGGTCTGCAGAGAGATCCCAAAGCATCAGAGGGATCTCATTGTCAAAAGGTATCAGTCTGGAGAAGGGTACAAAAGAATTTCCAAGGCATTAGATATACCATGGAACACAGTGAAGACAGTCATTATCAAGTGGAGAAAATATAGGACAATGGTGACATTGCCAAAAACAGGACGTCCCTGTAAAATTGATGAAAAGACAAGAAGAAAACTGGTCAGGGAGGCTACCAAGAGGCCTACAGCAACTTTAAAGGAGTTGCAGGAATTTCTGGCACGTACTGGCTGTGTACTACATATGACAACAATATCCCGTATTCTTCGTATGTCTGGGCTATGGGATAGGGTGGCAAGACGGAAGCCTCTTCTTACGAAGAAAAACATCCAAGCCCGGCAAAATTTTGCAAAAACGCATTTGAACTCTCCTAAAAGCATGTGGGAAAATGTGTTATGGTCTGATGAAACCAAGGTTGAACTTTTCGGCCATAATTCCAAAAGGTATGTTTGGTGCAAAAACAACACTGCACACCACCAAAAGAACACCATACCCTCAGTGAAGCATGGTGGTGGCAGCATCATGCTGTGGGGCTTTTTTTCTTCAGCTGGTACTGGGGCCTTAGTCAAGGTGGAGGGAATTATGAACAGTTCCAAATACCAGTCGATGTTGGCACAAAACCTTCAGGTTTCTGCTAGAAAGCTGAAGATGAAGAGGAACTTCATCTTTCAGCACGACAACGACCCAAAGCCTACATCCAAATCAACCAAAAAATGGATTCACCAGAAGAGATTAAAGTTTTGGAATGGCCCAGCCAGAGCCCAGATCTGAATCCGATTGAAAATCTGTGGGGTGATCTAAAGAGGGCTGTACACAGGAGATGCCCCCGCAATCTGACAGATTTTTAGCGTTTTTGCAAAGAAGAGTGGGCAAATATTGCTAAGTCAAGATGTGCCATGCTGATGGGCTTCTACCCAAAAAGACTGAGTGCTGTAATAACATCAAAAGGTGCTTCAACAAAGTATTAGTTTAAGGGTGTGCACACTTATGCAACCACATTATTTTATTATTTTATTTTTTACTTCTTCCCCCTAAAGATTTCAGTTTGTTTTTCAATTGAGATGTACAGGTTATAGGTCACATTAAAGTTGGTAAAAGTTCTGAAATGATTTATCTTGGTCTCATTTTTTTACATCACTAAACCTGGCATTTTAACAGGGGTGTGTACACTTTTTATATCCACTGTATGCTATTTTATTTATATATATCTATATCTATATATCTATATATCTATATCTATATCTATTCTATATCTATATATATATATATATATATATACAGTGTATCACAAAAGTGAGTACACCCCTCACATTTCTGCAGATATTTAAGTATATCTTTTCATGGGACAACACTGACAAAATGACACTTTGACACAATGAAAAGTAGTCTGTGTGCAGCTTATATAACAGTGTAAATTTATTCTTCCCTCAAAATAACTCAATATACAGCCATTAATGTCTAAACCACCGGCAACAAAAGTGAGTACACCCCTTAGTGAAAGTTCCTGAAGTGTCAATATTTTGTGTGGCCACCATTATTTCCCAGAACTGCCTTAACTCTCCTGGGCATGGAGTTTACCAGAGCTTCACAGGTTGCCACTGGAATGCTTTTCCACTCCTCCATAACGACATCACGGAGCTGGCGGATATTCGAGACTTTGCGCTCCTCCACCTTCCGCTTGAGGATGCCCCAAAGATGTTCTATTGGGTTTAGGTCTGGAGACATGCTTGGCCAGTCCATCACCTTTACCCTCAGCCTCTTCAATAAAGCAGTGATCGTCTTAGAGGTGTGTTTGGAGTCATTATCATGCTGGAACACTGCCCTGCGACCCAGTTTCCGGAGGCAGGGGATCATGCTCTGCTTCAGTATTTCACAGTACATATTGGAGTTCATGTGTCCCTCAATGAAATGTAACTCCCCAACACCTGCTGCACTCATGCAGCCCCAGACCATGGCATTCCCACCACCATGCTTGACTGTAGGCATGACACACTTATCTTTGTACTCCTCACCTGATTGCCGCCACACATGCTTGAGACCATCTGAACCAAACAAATTAATCTTGGTCTCATCAGACCATAGGACATGGTTCCAGTAATCCATGTCCTTTGTTGACATGTCTTCAGCAAACTGTTTGCGGGCTTTCTTGTGTAAAGACTTCAGAAGAGGCTTCCTTCTGGGGTGACAGCCATGCAGACCAATTTGATGTAGTGTGCGGCGTATGGTCTGAGCACTGACAGGCTGACCCCCCACCTTTTCAATCTCTGCAGCAATGCTGACAGCACTCCTGCGCCTATCTTTCAAAGACAGCAGTTGGATGTGACGCTGAGCACGTGCACTCAGCTTCTTTGGACGACCAACGCGAGGTCTGTTCTGAGTGGACCCTGCTCTTTTAAAACGCTGGATGATCTTGGCCACTGTGCTGCAGCTCAGTTTCAGGGTGTTGGCAATCTTCTTGTAGCCTTGGCCATCTTCATGTAGCGCAACAATTCGTCTTTTAAGATCCTCAGAGAGTTATTTGCCATGAGGTGCCATGTTGGAACTTTCAGTGACCAGTATGAGAGAGTGTGAGAGCTGTACTACTAAATTGAACACACCTGCTCCCTATGCACACCTGAGACCTAGTAACACTAACAAATCACATGACATTTTGGAGGGAAAATGACAAGCAGTGCTCAATTTGGACATTTAGGGGTGTAGTCTCTTAGGGGTGTACTCACTTTTGTTGCCGGTGGTTTAGACATTAATGGCTGTATATTGAGTTATTTTGAGGGAAGAATAAATTTACACTGTTATATAAGCTGCACACAGACTACTTTTCATTGTGTCAAAGTGTCATTTTGTCAGTGTTGTCCCATGAAAAGATATACTTAAATATCTGCAGAAATGTGAGGGGTGTACTCGCTTTTGTGATACACTGTATATACAGGTCCTTCTCAAAAAATTAGCATATTGTGATAAAGTTCATTATTTTCCATAATGTAATGATAAAAATTAAACTTTCATATATTTTAGATTCATTGCACACCAACTGAAATATTTCAGGTCTTTTATTGTTTTAATACTGATGATTTTGGCATACAGCTCATGAAAACCCAAAATTCCTATCTCAAAAAATTAGCATATCATGAAAAGGTTCTCTAAACGAGCTATTAACCTAATCATCTGAATCAACGAATTAACTCTAAACACCTGCAAAAGATTCCTGAGGCTTTTAAAAACTCCCAGCCTGGTTCATTACTCAAAACTGCAATCATGGGTAAGACTGCCGACCTGACTGCTGTCCAGAAGGCCATCATTGACACCCTCAAGCAAGAGGGTAAGACACAGAAAGAAATTTCTGAACGAATAGGCTGTTCCCAGAGTGCTGTATCAAGGCACCTCAGTGGGAAGTCTGTGGGAAGGAAAAAGTGTGGCAGAAAACGCTGCACAACGAGAAGAGGTGACCGGACCCTGAGGAAGATTGTGGAGAAGGGCCGATTCCAGACCTTGGGGGACCTGCGGAAGCAGTGGACTGAGTCTGGAGTAGAAACATCCAGAGCCACCGTGCACAGGCGTGTGCAGGAAATGGGCTACAGGTGCCGCATTCCCCAGGTCAAGCCACTTTTGAACCAGAAACAGCGGCAGAAGCGCCTGACCTGGGCTACAGAGAAGCAGCACTGGACTGTTGCTCAGTGGTCCAAAGTACTGTTTTCGGAAATCAAGGTGCCAGAGTCTGGAGGAAGACTGGGGAGCAGGAAATGCCAAAATGCCTGAAGTCCAGTGTCAAGTACCCACAGTCAGTGATGGTCTGGGGTGCCATGTCAGCTGCTGGTGTTGGTCCACTGTGTTTTATCAAGGGCAGGGTCAATGCAGCTAGCTATCAGGAGATTTTGGAGCACTTCATGCTTCCATCTGCTGAAAAGCTTTATGGAGATGAAGATTTCATTTTTCAGCACGACCTGGCACCTGCTCACAGTGCCAAAACCACTGGTGAATGGTTTACTGACCATGGTATTACTGTGCTCAATTGGCCTGCCAACTCTCCTGACCTGAACCCCATAGAGAATCTGTGGGATATTGTGAAGAGAAAGTTGAGAGACACAAGACCCAACACTCTGGATGAGCTTAAGGCCGCTATCGAAGCATCCTGGGCCTCCATAACACCTCAGCAGTGCCACAGGCTGATTGCCTCCATGCCACGCCGCATTGAAGCAGTCATTTCTGCAAAAGGATTCCCGACCAAGTATTGAGTGCATAACTGAACATAATTATTTGAAGGTTGACTTTTTTTGTATTAAAAACACTTTTCTTTTATTGGTCGGATGAAATATGCTAATTTTTTGAGATAGGAATTTTGGGTTTTCATGAGCTGTATGCCAAAATCATCAGTATTAAAACAATAAAAGACCTGAAATATTTCAGTTGGTGTGCAATGAATCTAAAATATATGAAAGTTTAATTTTTATCATTACATTATGGAAAATAATGAACTTTATCACAATATGCTAATTTTTTGAGAAGGACCTGTATACGTATATATATATACGTATATACAGTGTATATATATATATATATATATATACACTCCTGATCAAAATCTTAAGACCAGTTAAAAAATTGCAAGAATTTGCATTTTGCACTACTGGATCTTAAGAAGGTTCTAAGTAGAGCTTCACAATGCTAAAAGAAGAAATGGGCGCAAGAGACAAAAACTTTTGAGCAGGCAATTTATTGAAAACAACAATTTAACTGAAATAGGCTGTTCATCAGCTGATCAAAAGTTTAAGACCATAGCTCAAAAAAACCCGAAAACCCCCTCAAAACAGAAATCAAAGTGTCAAAAAAAGGACTCAGTAATGAGTAGGTCCACCATTCTTGTTGATCACTTCAAACAATCGTTTAGGCATGCTTGATGCAAGTGTTTTCAGGAGGCTAGTGGGAACGTTGCTCCAAGTGTTGAAGATGGCTTCACAAAGGGCATCCACTGTCTGGAACTGATGTCCATTTTTGTAAACTTCCCTTGCCATCCATCCCCAAATGTTCTCAATCGGATTTAGATCAGGGGAACACGCAGGATGGTCCAAAAGAATGACGTTATTCTCCTGGAAGAAGTCCTTTGTCAGGCGGGCATTGTGAACTACAGCATTGTCCTGTTGAAAAACCCAGTCATTACCACACAGATGAGGGCCCTCAGTCATGAGGGATGCCCGCTGCAACATCTCCACAAAGCCAGCTGCTGTTTGATGCCACTGCACAACCTGAAGCTCCATTGTTCCATTGAAGGAAAAAGCACCCCAAATCATGATGCGCCCCCCCACTGTGCCACGTAGAAAACATCTCAGGTGGGATCTCCTTGTTATGCCAGTAACGTTGGAAGCCATCAGGACCGTCAAGGTAAATTTTTTTCTCATCAGAGAATAAAACTTTCTTCCACCTTTCAATGTCCCATGTTTGGTGCTCCCTTGCAAAGTCCAAAGGGGCAATTTTGTGGCGTTGAAGAAGACCGTGGCCTTTAAAGACGTTTTTTGTTTCTGAAGCCCTTCCCTCGCAGATGCCGTCTGATGGTTATTGAGCTGCAGTCAGCACCAGTAATGGCCTTAATTTGGGTCGAGGATCGTCCCGTGTCTTGACGGACAGCCAATCGGATCCTGCGGCTCAGTGCTGGTGAAATGTTTTTGGGTCTATCACTTGACTTTTTTGTTCCATAACCCTCAGGATCTTTTAATAAATGCAAAATGACTGTCTTACTGCATCCAATCTCAGCAGCGATGGCATGTTGTGAGAGGCCTTGCTTATGAAGCTCAACAATCCTACCACGTTCAAAGTCAGTGAGCTTTTTTGCTTTTGCCTTCAGGAGGTCTTGACAGTGTAAATACTTGACAGAAAACGACATGGAATCCAAATTTTTTCGCACATTTTGGCTTTTAAAGGCTGTGGTCTTAAACTTTTGATCAGCTGAAAAAAGCATGTTTGAGTGTAAATGCAGTTTTCAATAAATTGGCTGCTTAAAAGTTTTTGTCTCTTGCACCCATTTCTTCTTTTAGCATTGTGAAGCTCTACTTGGAACCTTCTTGAGATCCAATAGTGCAAAATGCTAATTCTTGCAATTTTTTAACTGGTCTTAAGATTTTGATCAGGAGCGTATATATATATATATATATATATATATACAGTGTATCACAAAAGTGAGTACACCCCTCACATTTCTGCAAATATTTCATTATATCTTTTCATGGGACAACACTATAGACATGAAACTTGGATATAACTTAGAGTAGTCAGTGTACAGCTTGTATAGCAGTGTAGATTTACTGTCTTCTGAAAATAACTCAACACACAGCCATTAATGTCTAAATAGCTGGCAACATAAGTGAGTACACCCCACAGTGAACATGTCCAAATTGTGCCTAAATGTGTCGTTGTCCCTCCCTGGTGTCATGTGTCAAGGTCCCAGGTGTAAATGGGGAGCAGGGCTGTTAAATTTGGTGTTTTGGGTACAATTCTCTCATACTGGCCACTGGATATTCAACATGGCACCTCATGGCAAAGAACTCTCTGAGGATGTGAGAAATAGAATTGTTGCTCTCCACAAAGATGGCCTGGGCTATAAGAAGATTGCTAACACCCTGAAACTGAGCTACAGCATGGTGGCCAAGGTCATACAGCGGTTTTCCAGGACAGGTTCCACTCGGAACAGGCTTCGCCAGGGTCGACCAAAGAAGTTGAGTCCACGTGTTCGGCGTCATATCCAGAGGTTGGCTTTAAAAAATAGACACATGAGTGCTGCCAGCATTGCTGCAGAGGTTGAAGACGTGGGAGGTCAGCCTGTCAGTGCTCAGACCATACACCGCACACTGCATCAACTCGGTCTGCATGGTCGTCATCCCAGAAGGAAGCTGACGCACAAGAAAGCCAGCAAACAGTTTGCTGAAAACAAGCAGTCCAAGAACATGGATTACTGGAATGCCCTGTGGTCTGACGAGACCAAGATAAACTTGTTTGGCTCAGATGGTGTCCAGCATGTGTGGCGGCGCCCTGGTGAGAAGTACCAAGACAACTGTATCTTGCCTACAGTCAAGCATGATGGTGGTAGCATCATGGTCTTGGGCTGCATGAGTGTTGCTGGCACTGGGGAGCTGCAGTTCATTGAGGGAAACATGAATTCCAACATGTACTGTGACATTCTGAAACAGAGCATGATCCCCTCCCTTCGAAAACTGGGCCTCATGGCAGTTTTCCAACAGGATAACGACTCCAAACACAACCTCCAAGATGACAACTGCCTTGCTGAGGAAGCTGAAGGTAAAGGTGATGGACTAAACCCAATTGAGCACCTGTGGCGCATCCTCAAGTGGAAGGTGGAGGAGTTCAAGGTGTCTAACATCCACCAGCTCCGTGATGTCATCATGGAGGAGTGGAAGAGGATTCCAGTAGCAACCTGTGCAGCTCTGGTGAATTCCATGCCCAGGAGGGTTAAGGCAGTGCTGGATAATAATGGTGGTCACACAAAATATTGACACTTTGGGCACAATTTGGACATGTTCACTGTGGGGTGTACTCACTTATGTTGCCAGCCATTTAGACATTAATGGCTGTGTGTTGAGTTATTTTCAGAAGACAGTAAATCTACACTGCTATACAAGTTGTACACTGACTACTCTAAGTTATATCCAAGTTTCATGTCTATAGTGTTGTCCCATGAAAAGATATAATAAAATATTTGCAGAAATGTGAGGGGTGTACTCACTTTTGTGATACACTGTATATATATACACATACATACATACATACATACATACATACATACAGTGGGGGAAATAAGTATTTGATCCCCTGCTGATTTTGTAAGTTTACCCCCTTACAAAGACTTGAACAGTCTATAATTTTTATGGAAGGTTTATATTAACAGAGAGAGACAGAATATCAACAAAAAATCCAGAAGAAAAAACATTAAATAAAAGTTATAAATTAATTTGTATTTAATTAAGGGAAATAAGTATTTGATCCCCTACCAACCAGCAAGAATTCTGACCCCCACAGACCGGTTATGTGCCCATGAGGCACACAAATTAGTCCTGTCCCTGTATAAAAGACTCCTGTCACAGAATCAGTTTCTTCCTTTCAATTCTCTCGACCACCATGGGCAAGACCAAAGAGCTATCAAAGGACGTCAGGGACAAGATTGTAGACCTGCACAAGGCTGGAATGGGCTACAAGACCATCAGCAAGAAGCTTGGAGAGAAAGAGATCACTGTTGGTGCGATAATTCGAAAATGGAAGAAATACAAGATCACAGTCGATTGCCCTCGCTCTGGAGCTCCATGCAAGATCTCACCTCGTGGGGTAAAAATGATTCTGAGAAAGGTGAGGTCAGCCCAGAATTACACAGGAGGAGCTTGTCAATGATCTCACGGGAGCTGGGAGCAGAGAAATGCTGGATATGACCCCAAGAACACCATCCCCACCGGGCATTTCTTTGCCTCCAAACACGGCGAGTGGAGTTGATGCCAAAGAGCTCAATTTTGGTCTCATCTGACCATATCACATTCTCCCAAGCTTTCTCTGAATCATTCAGGTGTTCATTGGCAAACTTCAGACGGGCCTGTACATGAGCCTTCTTGAGCAGAGGGACTTTGCGGGCACTGCAGGATCTCAATCCATTACGGCGAAGTGTGTTACTAATGGTTTTCTTGGTGACTGTGCTCCCAGCTCCCTTGAGATCATTGACAAGCTCCTCCCGTGTAATTCTGGGTTGACCTCCTCTTTCTCAGAATCATTCTTACCCCACCAGGTGAGATCTTGCATGGAGCTCCAGAGCGAGGGCAATTTACTGTGATCTTGTATTTCTTCCATTTTCGAATGATTGTGCCAACAGTGGTCTCTTTCTCACCAAGCTTCTTGCTGATGGTCTTGTAGACAAGATTGTAGACCTGCACAAGGCTGGAATGGGTTCCAGCCTTGTGCAGGTCTACAATCTTGTCCCTGACGTCCTTTGATAGCTCTTTGGTCTTGCCCATGGTGGTCGAGAGATTTGAACGGAAGAAACTGATTCTGTGACAGGAGTCTTTTATACAGGGACAGGACTAATTTGTGTGCCTTATGGGCACATAACCGGTCTGTTGGGGTCAGAATTCTTGCTGGTTGGTAGGGGATCAAATACTTATTTCCCTTAATTAGATACAAATTAATTTATAACTTTTATTTAATGTTTTTTTTCTGGATTTTTTGTTGATATTCTGTCTCTCTCTGTTAAAATAAACCTTCCATAAAAATGATAGACTGTTCAAGTCTTTGTAAGGGGGTAAACTTACAAAATCAGCAGGGGATCAAATACTTATTTCCCCCACTGTACATACAGTGTATCACAAAAGTGAGTACACCCCTCACATTTCTGCAGATATTTAAGTATATCTTTTCATGGGACAACACTGACAAAATGACACTTTGACACAATGAAAAGTAGTCTGTGTGCAGCTTATATAACAGTGTAAATTTATTCTTTCCTCAAAATAACTCAATATACAGCCATTAATGTCTAAACCACCGGCAACAAAAGTGAGTACACCCCTTAGTGAAAGTTCCTGAAGTGTCAATATTTTGTGTGGCCACCATTATTTCCCAGAACTGCCTTAACTCTCCTGGGCATGGAGTTTACCAGAGCTTCACAGGTAGCCACTGGAATGCTTTTCCACTCCTCCATGACGACATCACGGAGCTGGTGGATATTCGAGACTTTGCGCTCCTCCACCTTTCGCTTGAGGATGCCCCAAAGATGTTCTATTGGGTTTAGGTCTGGAGACATGCTTGGCCAGTCCATCACCTTTACCCTCAGCCTCTTCAATAAAGCAGTGGTCGTCTTAGAGGTGTGTTTGGGGTCATTATCATGCTGGAACACTGCCCTGCGACCCAGTTTCCGGAGGTAGGGGATCATGCTCTGCTTCAGTATTTCACAGTACATATTGGAGTTCATGTGTCCCTCAATGAAATGTAACTCCCCAACACCTGCTGCACTCATGCAGCCCCAGACCATGGTATTCCCACCACCATGCTTGACTGTAGGCATGACACACTTATCTTTGTACTCCTCACCTGATTGCCGCCACACATGCTTGAGACCATCTGAACCAAACAAATTAATCTTGGTCTCATCAGACCATAGGACATGGTTCCAGTAATCCATGTCCTTTGTTGACATGTCTTCAGCAAACTGTTTGCGGGCTTTCTTGTGTAGAGACTTCAGAAGAGGCTTCCTTCTGGGGTGACAGCCATGCAGACCAATTTGATGTAGTGTGCGGCGTATGGTCTGAGCACTGACAGGCTAAGCCCCCACCTTTTCAATCTCTGCAGCAATGCTGACAGCACTCCTGCGCCTATCTTTCAAAGACAGCAGTTGGATGTGACGCTGAGCACGTGCACTCAGCTTCTTTGGACGACCAACGCGAGGTCTGTTCTGAGTGGACCCTGCTCTTTTAAAACGCTGGATGATCTTGGCCACTGTGCTGCAGCTCAGTTTCAGGGTGTTGGCAATCTTCTTGTAGCCTTGGCCATCTTCATGTAGCGCAACAATTCGTCTTTTAAGATCCTCAGAGAGTTCTTTGCCATGAGGTGCCATGTTGGAACTTTCAGTGACCAGTATGAGAGAGTGTGAGAGCTGTACTACTAAATTGAACACACCTGCTCCCTATGCACACCTGAGACCTAGTAACACTAACAAATCACATGACATTTTGGAGGTAAAATGACAAGCAGTGCTCAATTTGGACATTTAGGGGTGTAGTCTGTTAGGGGTGTACTCACTTTTGTTGCCGGTGGTTTAGACATTAATGGCTGTATATTGAGTTATTTTGAGGGAAGAATAAATTTACACTGTTATATAAGCTGCACACAGACTACTTTTCATTGTGTCAAAGTGTCATTTTGTCAGTGTTGTCCCATGAAAAGATATACTTAAATATCTGCAGAAATGTGAGGGGTGTACTCACTTTTGTGATACACTGTACATACATACATACATACATACATACATAGCATATATAATAGTCACCGCTATTGTATATGCTATGTGTAAATAACTTTTTAACTTTAACTTAAAATTTTTCTTCTTGTTTTTTGTTTTAAGCTAGTAGAGTGTTTATTCTTTTTACATAAATGGGTGCTACTGTAAAAAAACTGCAATTTCCCTCTGGGATCAATAAAGTATTCTGATTCTGATTTCCTAAGCACTAGTGAGATTTAATGACTACTGCAGTCCCAATTATTTAACCCCTTCATGACAAGCGTCTTTAGTACATAGTAAAACACCCGCTTGCTGTTTTGACCTGCTGCAAACATGATGCATAACCAGACGCTAGCTTTTGGCAGCATTCCTGAAAGATCTTGGCCCATTCTTAATAAGCAATGGCCTCCAGTTCACTAATATTCTTGGGTCTGTGTGCTGCAACTGACCTCTTCAAATCCCTCCAAAGATTTTCTATGTGGTTTCAGTCAGATGACACCAATCCAGAATCTTCCAAGACTTTTCTAAAACCAAGACTTGGTGGTCCTTAGGATATACTTGGGATCATTTCCCTGTTGGAATATCCAATGATGCCCAAGTTTCAGCTTTCTCACAGAAAGCTTGATGTTTTCTTCTAGGATGTCCTGATAATTTATTGAATCCATCTAGTCCTCCGCTCGCTGCAGTTTAATAGTACCAGAGCATCACAGATCCGCTGCCATGCTTCACTTTAGGCATGGTGTTCTTTTCGGCATGTGATTTATTTATTTCCCTTCCACACATACATAAGCCAGAACAGTTCCAGTTTTGCTTCACAGAATAAAACAATCTGTGGCTTATTTATATGTTTTTTGTGCTTTTGTCAGTAGACAAGAAGTGTACGTCTTGGTGTTCCAGCGAGAAGCCCTTAGCATGAGTCTTGCTGTTCAAACTTAAACCTCAGTGCCCGCTGCCACCAAATCTCGCTGCAATCACTTGAGGGTTTTTGACCACCTGCTTGACAGCGTTTCATACGTTTTTGGACACCTCTCTTGATTAGACATACAGTACAGGCCAAAAGTTTGGACACACCAGCCAAAAGTTTGGACACACCTTCTCTTCAATGTTTTTTCTTGATTATTTTTATTTTCTACATTGTAGATTAATACTGTAGACATCCAAACTATGAAGAATTATGTAGTGAACCAAAAAGTGTTAAACAAACCAGAATATGTTTTATATTTTACCAACTCTACCTCTGCACAACCCAACTGATGGTCTCAAACACATTAAAAAAGCAACAAATTCCAAAAATTCACTCTAGACAAGGCACAAACATTCATTGAAAACCATTCCAGGTGGAAACCGAATAAAGCTGGTTGAGAAAATTTCAAAGAGTGTGCAAATCTGTCATTAAAGCAAAAGATGGCTACTTTGAAGAATCTAAAATATAAAACATATTCTGGTTTGTTTAACACTTTTTTGTTTACTACATAATTCCATATGTGTTCCTTCATAGTTTGGATGTCTTTAGTATTAATCTACAATGTAGAAAATTAAAAAAAAATTAAGAAAAACCACAGGAATGAGAAGGTGTGTCCAAACTTTTGGCCTGTACTGTATGTCTAATACACAGTCAAATGTCCATAGCCAGTCCAGTTATTTGATCTGTTTAATTTCAAGCACACCTAATGCAACTAAAGAAGCCCTTGATTAGTTGCATCCGGTGAGCTTTGGTACTATGTACTGTGTATCTGTATCAATTGGTTTAGTTGACCCCAGCAAAAAGTTCATAGTATACCATGTGTTTGGATATATTTAATGTTGTAATTTTTATTATTAAATATATATTTTTGCCAGGCCCCTGACCTGTGAGGACTTTCAACTCCAACTCACTATTTTTCCACCACCACTTGAAGGTGGAGGGAAAAAATGGGTTCGGCTGAGCCAGGCATTTTCCTGTTGCTGTTCCTTTACATGACCACTGGAAGTTGGGCAGGAGACTGTAAAGGACAAAGGCAGATTCTCAGAGGGCCTCCAGGATATGTGTCAGATGGCCCAGGAAACTACTCAGTAAATGGCAACTGTGAATGGCTAATCACAGGTAAGTGTGAGGAATCTGAATTGAGTCAAACAGTAGAAAAAGCACAATATTCACTGAATAAACATTAACATCAAAGATGTGAATACACTGCTGAAATGGGGCTCAATAGAAAGAAAAACAACAAGTATTGTGTTGAAATTTTTTGGTGATCTTGTCATTGTTTCTTTGTTAGACTGACTGACTGGCCTAAGAAGCCTTTACATTCTATACTAGCTTTTTAAACCCTCTAATGTATACTTACCTAAATAAAATATGACAAATGGTCTTTACAAGTGAAAGATGTTGCAAAGAGTTGGTCAGCCATAAGTAAACCTCATATAAGAAAAGACACAGTCTTTTACTGAGAGTGTAACAGTACATATAACTAATTTATGCCACCTGATCATCAAATGCCCTTGTATTGGCACATAATCACACTTTTACTCACACCCCAGTAGACCTAAGTTTTATTTTAATGTCATAGCTAGCTGTCTAGGTAATATAAATATGTATCATGGGGAGCATCAGTTTAATATGTTCAAGTTCTCAAGTTTAAATCTCAGCTGTAACACCAACCCAGCTAGTGCTCAACAGACACAACTGGACTTGTCTGAGGAAGAGAGGGAGGGTCGGACAAGGTTTTTTCACATTGCCACTATGAATTGACCTCTGTACCTGGTCAAGTGGTGGGGGGTTAACTCTAGTGGCTCCCTGTGAGAATCCACTGCTGGATGTTGCAAAAAAATCTCTTCTCAGTCAGGGGTGGTGCAGGTGGCAGAGGAATCACAATAGACAATTGGAAATGACTGGACTGGGATAGAAAAAGAAAGAAATGCACATTATTACAAAATGTTTACAATATTTCCAGAAATGTAGAATTGTAAAGTCCTAACATTTTAGATGGATGTGTTTTTAGATGGAAGTTATTTAGAGTACAACCATTAGTACTATTAGTAGTAGTATTATATAATAATACTGCTTATATAATAATTATCTAATAATAATAATTATAATAATTAATAATTATAATAATTAATAATTATAATAATTATATAATAATTCTTCTTTCAGCTCCTGGCAGCCATTATCATATTGTGCTCAACTTTACATTTATGGACACAGAGTGCACGTATGATTACCTGTTCATCTATGATGGCGATTCCTATCAGAGCCCACTTCTTGCCAGTCTAAGTGGTAATACTCTACCCCAGCCGATAGAAGCGAAGTCAGGCAAGGTGAGATTAAAATTTTTACCATGCAAAGTTTTATGTTATGATGCTCTATTTTGTGGTATTTTGAGTAGTAGAGTCTTAATTTGTACAACATTTACATTTACATTTGCAAAAAAATTTCATTTTTTATGTTTAAAGGGGCATGTTCAGTCTTTTTTGATGTAAGTATGTTGTGTAATGATGTAATGGGTACTTATTCACGGCTTCTCTATACTCCAGTGCGTCTCTGTACGTGATACTTTTTTCTGTGTGAACGCACCACAGTTATACTCTATTAGGGCTGGGCGATATATCGAGATTTTATAAAATATTGATATATTTTCATACGCGATATAAGATAAGACAATATCATCTATATCGATATAGATGTTGCGTTCCAGTTAGATCCGACAGTTCGTCTTTCTCTTCTCCCAGTTTGTCTCTGCACTTGTTCACCTTGCCCTGCCTCTCTCCCTCACTGAACACAACTCGCCCCTCCCCACCACCAATCCTTTCTGCCCTCAGAACACATTTCTGTAAGTAAAACTCCCATGATAGCATGGAGACGGTGGAGGAGCTGGTTAGTAAAAAGAATAATAATGGCTCAGTTATTTGGAGATGGTTCGGATTCAGTGGTGGAGAAGTGTCAGATGAGCAGCAGAATAATGTATTCTGTAGAGAATGCCGAAAACATTCAGACAAAAGGTTCCAGCTCCGTGTACCTTCATTCGTTTTTCACTTAAAATCCCAAAGTTGAAAAACAAGAAAACAAGTCGTTATTCGTTTCAAAAACCAATATTGGAAAACGGAAATGCACGTGCTGACATGCACGTGTTTACTTTATAAACAGTGTATGCGAGTGTTGAGAAAGTAATAATAACGTAACGGTGCGTCTCCTGTTGTTCTGACTTGTGTGTGTATATGTGAACGTACATATATTTGCTCTATCTGTAAAAAACAAACGTTATGGGGAGTGATTTCTGTACTGGATGTTGTACGTGGTCAAGTTAGTTTATGCTGGATGATCGCCCGACGTCCGACACGTCATTTATTTATTCATCTTCTATTATAGTATTTCTTGTTGTCCGCCAATAAACAACCAAAAATTTATAAAATTGCACGAACTAACTCTGCAGTAAACAAGGAGCAAACAGCAATTAAACAACAAATAAAGCTGTTAAATAATAATAAAGTGCAGAACGCTGAATAAAATGCATTATATAACGTAATAGGTACACAGTAACATGAACGATTAGTTCTGCCTGTATTACAGAACTGAGTTCTATACGGTATAAAAAAAAAAAAAATCCAAATGTTAATGTTGTGGCGATGGTGATGTAAAACAATGTATAAAGTCCAAACATCTGAGTGGGGTTTAACGAGAACGCAACTTTTAATGTCACGAAAGCTCAGTGCAAAACAACAGAAGAACATAAACACAGGCGGAGACTGTGTCATTTCTGATCTCTTCCCTACACACTCGCTCCCTGCGCCCTATAGTGCACTTAACATTCTTAAAGCGCCAGACAATATATTTGTAATTCACATTACACGACAGGTGAGACGTTAGAAAACTTTTTCTTAGAATAGTTCTTTTTTTTTTAAGGAAAAATAGTTCCTGTGTGAAGCTTCCCCAGCATGAATGTTACTAAAAATGCCTGTAAAAACATGGAACATGTAGCTTTGTCTCAAAAGTGTCTTGTTGTTATTACCTTATGGGATGAAAAAATATCGAGATATATATCGTATATCGCCATTCAGCTAAAATATATCGAGATATTATTTTTTATCCATATCGCCCAGCCATACTCTGTATACTAATAAATTCTGCCCTTAATCTGAGACAAAGCTAGCAGATTCTTACATGTTTAGCCTTGATTTGTTAGGACTTTCTGTTTGATTTGTTGATGATTTGTTGTTCTTGAAGGGATTTTAGTAAGCTAGGAGGTTCAAGGAGCATTCAGCACTGTTTCCATTTTTCTCTCACTAAGTTTCTGGTGCTTAGAAATAGCTTTTTAATTCTTTTCAAACTGATCCATTTCTGACATTATTTTTCTTTCTCTTGTTTATGATTTTGTTTGGTCCTGAGTTAATCTATAATGTTATAATATTTTGTTTGCAGATGCTAATCCACCTATTCAGTGATGCCAACTACAACTTACTGGGTTTTAATGCCACCTACACGTTTTCACTTTGCCCTGGAGATTGTGGAGGTCATGGACGCTGTGATCCTGCTTCATCTCGCTGTCAGTGCCATCAGGGTTGGGGAGGGCCAGACTGTACGATGCCACTCTGCTCCACAGACTGCACGAAACATGAACACGGCCAGTGTGATAAGGTTTTTGTATAAATCTAATTCATTATTTACTTATTTATTTATGTTTTTAATTATGATGAATGCTTTAAGGCAGTGGTCCCCAACCTTTTGTGCACCACGGACCGGTTTCATATAAGATATAATTTCATGGACCGGCAGGGGCTGGAGGATTTAAAATAGAATAACTATACTGCTCACAAATGATTTTTTTTTGCTGCAACGAGACGCTGCTCCCACCTAGGAATAATTAGAAACAATAACCCCTGTAAAAAAGTAGCGTTTTCATTGCTGATGTAGCGATCTCTAATTATTTATTCTTTCTGTGTGGCCCGGTAATAAATGACACCGGTCCGTGGCCCGGTGGTTGGGGACCACTCCATTAAGGTGTAAATGCATTTTCTTCTTTTATGCTAAAGTCTAACATTTATCTACATGTGGAAAAAATACCAGTTAATGTAATGTAATTCTGTTTAACAAAATAAAAAATAAATTTTTACAGAAGGGAGAGCGTTGCCTCTGCAGTTCAGGCTTTGTGGGAAAGAGCTGTCAGCTGAATCTGCGTGACAACAGTGGTACTGGACAGTGGTTTGGGATGAACCGTGGAGACTGGAGTTTTTCTCCTCGGACTGCATCAGGGGGCGTCTACCTGCACTCGACCAAAAACCTCTATGTGTTTGGAGGTAATTTGGTTTACTTGTAGCAGCTCAGTAACTAAAGATTTTACAAATTGACCTTTTGGTATTTGATTAAAATAAATTTGTTATAGTTACTTTAGGCAACATCTATAACAAAGGCTGTATACCTGAAAATGCTCATGGACACTCATGGAGCAGTACAACTAGAGACACAGACATAATAAACCATCCTGGAAGTGTTCATTACCTCATGGCATAGTCAGCAGGATGGTTAGGGAAGCAATCATTTCTCAAAGAATCACCATTTGCAGAAGATGATCGCATTGCACAGTCAAATCTGTGTTTAAATGACATCTTTATGCCAACTATTTACAGGTCATGACATTTTTTAAAGGCTTCTTGAACTTTGCAAAAGACGTTATCGCTCAGGTTTAAAATTAGTATTGTAATTTGTATTCTACAGGGCTGATTAAAGCATTTTGTGTCTTAAATAAATACAATTGTTTTCCAAATGGATAAAATTGTGTATAATGTATTTTAATGATCTAAAACATTCAGGTTGATGAGCAAAAGCATATGCAATCAGAAAGGGCATTTACCTTTTAAAATCACTGTGTGAGTCATGTGTTTGTGGGCAGGTACTGACATCCTAGATGACTATAAGGACCAGAGGACAGAAGTATGAGTACAAAAAAGTGGATACACAAGGGCTTAATTTTTTTATTTTTATTTTTTTATTAGTCTTTTCTATGCACATTTCCACAAATATTTCTCCCAGTCTAGTCGCATTCAATTATTCCTTGTTATTCCTTGCAACTGTCACACGCCCCCCTCTAGGCAATTGCTTCTTCTTACCCACACAAGCAGGTTCATATGGGGTTCTGTATCGCACTTGGACAGTCACACACCGAACTCTATTATAACTCAATCCATTGTGCAGGTGCCATCAACACACTGTGTATCACATCCTGTGTATGTGTAGGTGCCTGGCCGGCTGATAGCAGAGCTGAGATTCAAACTTTAGAGCTTAAGATCTCATCACTGGTGGGCTAGCATGTTTTACTACTGCATCACCTGAGTGCCACTTTTGTTGTTTTTGCAACAATATGCTCTAAAATGTTGTTTAAAATGGACTTTAAGTGTTGTTTGTTCATTTTTGCAACACATTCCAAAAACTTAATGGCAAAAAAGATAATGGCAAAAAACAGAAATGCTGTAAAATATAAAAACAAACAAAAGGCGGATGCTGTCATGATCTGGGTTTAAATGGAGAGTTATTGAAAGGCACAGTCATTTAAAAACAATGATTAACTTCTATAACTTAAATTTTCACTCAACACTATTGCAAGAGATCTTGGAGTTTTGCCATTTAGAGTCAATAACATGTTTAAATTATTAAAATATTTAGTAAATGTTTAGAAATCACTTTCTATAAAGAGCACTTTCACTCTGATTCATGTTGGGAAAATTGGCTAACAGGTGTAAAAGCATTTAATAAGTTATTTTGTTTTACAGGTTTTGACTTGAACAAAGCACTGGGTGACCTTGTGGAATACAATTTTTCAACCAATCAGTGGAAGAAGAAGTTGCATTCATTTGCCCCGGTAAGATGACATTAAGAATTACATACTTTAGTGTTTGTTCATGTTTATTTGTATATTTATTTTGTAATTCCTTCTCTTTCTGTGTAAGGCTGCCCGTCATTCTCATACGGCAGTGGAATGGCAGGGTAACATGGTCATCTATGGTGGGGAGCTTAATAACCACTCATTGGCTAGTGATGTTTGGTTGTACCAGCCACAGCAAAATGACTGGCAGCAGCTTGGGCAGCCAAATGCTCAAGGAGCTCCTAAGCTAGCAAATCATGCAGCAGCTGTAGTGGACATGTATTTGTATGTGTTTGGGGGTAAGTGTGATAAAACAGCTGAATTAAAGATAGCTAAACTTTAAAAACATTATTGTAGGGACACTCCAACAAAAATCCCAACACATTCATCTGAAATATCTGTAATAAATATTACTTCTTTACTGTGATTATGCAATAGTTTTTATGGCAAGACACCCTAAAGACTCTAGCTCTCTAGATTATGCAACTTGGTTAGGAAGTAAATTGCTTTGAGTTAATATTTTTGGCAAATTAGAAGTAATATAATGTTATACTTAGGGCTACTAATAACCTTGAATGCTTATTGGGGGGTTGAATATTTAGAGCGATGCTGCCATCAAGGGGATGTCCTCCTGGGTAGTCCATTGATATTCCAGCAAGCCAGTGCCAGGCCTTATTTTTCAACATGGTGAATAAACATCAGAGATAGATAGATAGATAGATAGATAGAGAGAGATAGATAGATAGATAGATAGATAGATACTTTATTGATCCCGAAGGAAATTAGAGAACTGACTAATTACAGAAGATGTGTTAACTTAATTTTCTTAAAATAAAATCACAATTTGCACAAATTAGTACAAATGCTATTTTCCTGCACAAATTGTTCCTGAACAATTTACTTAATGTAATATATTAAAAATATGTTCAATATTCCATGAATAAATGCTGCATTATAATTGGTGGGGCACCCAAGTTCAAGTCTTGTTTGTTTTATATTGTTTACTTTTTTTAGTATAACTGAGATCTGAGGTTTACAGTTAAATGATCCTGTCTCTGGTGGCTTTTTTTTATCTGAAAGATAGATGGATTTGCAGTTTACTTTAAATTCATAAGTGCTGCATTTTCCAATAACTACAATAAAATGACACAAAAATGTGTTGAACGTACGACAGCTTATTAGGGCCACTGTAAAAAAAATATTTTTAGTTTTGTTTTCGAGAATAAAGTCGTATATGTTTCGATTTCGAGAATAAAGTCGAAATATTATGAGAATAAAGTCACAATTATTTTGAGATTAAGGTCTAAAAGATAATGAGAATAAAGTCGAAATATTATGGCCAAAGGGTGTGCAGCCGTTGTAGGCTTGCCAGTTCAGAGAAGCACGGATCGGAACAGTACCTGGATCGGAACGCAAGCGCTGAGGGCAGCCTCCAATGCGGGTTACTGTGGTTATTCAATAACCCGGGATTACGTTTGGGTCGTTGTTTGTATTGTACAGTTCCATCCACATGACATGACGACTAAACCTGTCAATGCAACCATTTATAGTGATGCCATACAGCTTTAGTTTATAGTACGAGTCCATAAGGCTCAGTTGAAGTACTGGCGACGACGCAGACACCAAGCACACAGTTTATTGCAAAGCTGTTTCCACGTCCTTATGGTAATAACAAACTGGTGCTGATGTGCCAGGAGATTGGGGATTCCTTTATTTGTGAAACCGATACATTTTACATTTACATTTTCAGCATTTAGCAGACGCTTTTATCCAAAGCGACTTACACAATGAGCAATTGAGGGTTAAGGGCCTTGCTCAAGGACCCAACAGTGGCAACTTGGTGGTGGCGGGGCTTGAACCGGCAAACTTCTGTTTACTAGTCCAGTACCTTAACCACTGAGCTATCACTGGCCCAGTGATAGCTATCACTGAGCTATCACCTTAACCACTGAGCTATACTTTCGTATCACTGATACGAAAGTATAACTTCATGAACATCCCTCAATTTAACACGAGGTTGCTATGGCCATAGTATTTTGACTTTAATCTCGAAATCAACCCTCCAATGCGGGTTACTGTGGTTATTCAATAACCCGGGATTACGTTTGGGTCGTTGTTTGTATTGTACAGTTCCATCCACATGACATGACGACTAAACCTGTCAATGCAACCATTTATAGTGATGCCATACAGCTTTAGTTTATAGTACGAGTCCATAAGGCTCAGTTGAAGTACTGGCGACGACGCAGACACCAAGCACACAGTTTATTGCAAAGCTGTTTCCACGTCCTTATGGTAATAACAAACTGGTGCTGATGTGCCAGGAGATTGGGGATTCCTTTATTTGTGAAACCGATACATTTTACATTTACATTTTCAGCATTTAGCAGACGCTTTTATCCAAAGCGACTTACACAATGAGCAATTGAGGGTTAAGGGCCTTGCTCAAGGACCCAACAGTGGCAACTTGGTGGTGGCGGGGCTTGAACCGGCAAACTTCTGTTTACTAGTCCAGTACCTTAACCACTGAGCTATCACTGGCCCAGTGATAGCTACCACTGAGCTATCACCTTAACCACTGAGCTATACTTTCGTATCACTGATACGAAAGTATAACTTCATGAACATCCCTCAATTTAACACGAGGTTGCTATGGCCATAGTATTTTGACTTTAATCTCGAAATCAATTCGACTTTAATCTCGAAATCGAAACTTATACGACTTTATTCTCGAAATTGAAACTTAAAAAATATTTTTCTTTAAAGTGGCCATAATTTGCCATTGTATGAACGTGCCGTTAAAACACATCACAAATATATTTATTTAGTATATTATATAATATATAAGTCCTGGCTTTTAACTAGTTTTTGGCTATCAGGATCTACTAACGGATAGTAAATCTTACTTGAAAGTTGCTTGTGATTATGACTCTCAGCTCATTCTGTGATTTTTGTATACTGCATAGTGTATATTGTAGTTGACAAACGTTGATATGTGACACAATATATGAAATGTAAAATCTGCCAAAACAAAAAATACTAAGAGTGGTGATACTGTTACAGTATTTAATACCATGATGAGTTTTTAAAGAACATACTATCAAACCACAAATTTCCTCTTGCTTAGCTTATTTGCAGCTATTTTTAGCACATACACTATATGGCTAAATGCTTGTGGACACATCTAATTATTAAAGTCAGGGTGTTTTAGCATCACCCACTGCTAACGTATAAAATCAATTGTTTGCTTTCAGCCTTGTGATAGGTTTGGGGAAGGCCCTTTCCTATTTCAGCGTGTCCCTATGTGCAAAGCAAGCCATGGTTTGGTGTAGAGAGATTTCGGACTTACAACGACCCCTGAGCTCAGCCCTATTAAGGAACACCTTTGGGGTGATTTAAAACTTCAGATGCGAGTTGGGTTTTCTAATCCCACATCAGTTTATAACCTCACAAATGCCTTATTAATTGAATAGGGACTTTTTGAATAGGGAATATTGTGTAAAGCCTAACCAGAGGAATGGCGGCTTTAATAGCTAAATGCTAGCTACTACATATGTATCTGGTGTCCACATACCTTTGGCCAAATAGTGTAACTTGGTACAATAGTACCTCACAGGCAATTGTGACTGCAGTAATACCACCATGATTTTTTATTTCTGGTTAATTTCATTGTCCACAGGGCGTACAGAAGAGGACATGTTCTCTTCCTCTCTCTATCGCTTTCATTTAGGAGATAGGGTTTGGGAGATGGTGCAGCCCTATGGAGGAAAGCCTCCTGCTACAGCAGGTCACAGCATGGTCTTTCACTCTCTATCCAGGACTCTGCTGGTATACGGAGGGCACAGACCAACCACAGCCAGGTACAACATGGGCACAAGCTGTCCTGTTTAAAAATCCTGTTTAAAAAAGCTATAATAGCCATTACCCATGCTTCAATTCAAAGAGGTAAACATGAAGTTTAAGACTTTGGAATGAGTAAGAGGATTTTGTATGCATCTTTCACCTCTACTAGATTTAGCGTGAGGGTAAACTCAACAGATATTTACCATGTGGACAAACGTGTTTGGACCTCCCTTCGGTCTCGTTACCCTGCCCATGGACCTCGGGAGAGAGCCTTCCATTCAGCCACCATCATTGGAAACTACATGGTGGTCTTTGGTAAGTGTCCTAATTTTATACAGTGTTTATATAGTGTTTGAACTATAGTGCTGATCAAATTTATTTTATTCATGGTTTAAATGTTTCCTCATGACTTTTTTTTATTTATTAAATAAATATTCAGGTGGAAATGTGCACATCCATTACTTGGAAGAGAAGTGCTATGATGAAGAGATCTTCTTTTACCATCTGGGTTGCCACCAGTGGGTTTCTACAGGAGAAAGTCACATACACCGTGAGTATTTTAACAACCAGTAAGAGAGAGGGGTACAAAATAACATGGAAGAAAGGAAAAAAACGTGACCAATGCTAATTATACATGGAAAAGGAAAAATGTAAACAGTGGCCCAAGTGAAAACTAAGCTCTAAACTACCTTTAGTGAAATGTTTTTCATCCCACAGAGGATGGGGTCTCTGCTAAGTCTTGTTTCCTTTAGCTGAAGTGGGCAGAGTACAGTTACACATGCACCTTGTTCAGAAGATTTTCACAAAAACCTTGAACGATAGGCGTCAGTACTTTTAGTCATATTAAAAATGCTGGATTCTAAAAAAATAAACGTGACAAATTAATATGTAATTCTTTAAATATTATGAGCACAGAGAAACGGACAGATGCAGCACAACTGTATAGAACATATAGAAATATTTATGAGGGTTTTTTAAAAAGTTTCTGCACTTTTTAAACTCTATTTATTAAGAATTTCAAAAACAAATTACATCACTTTTCTACATAATCACCTTCTGATGCATTTTTCCCAGCGTTGTAGCAACTAATGCCATCAGCAAAAAAAATTTCTGGTTGAGCGTGTAGCCACTGATGCACCACTGCTTTCACGTTATCATCACATAAATCTTCTTCCCCTTAAAGCTTTTTTGAGCGATTCAAAAAGATGGAAATCAGATGGCACTAAATCTGGACTATAAGCTCTCTCAGTCTCTCAGATACGACCAATTACTACTTCTCCCGTCCTCACCGTTTCCAACAAAAATCTAAAAGTGCATAACCTTTTGGAGATCCCTCAGATGTTGCTTGCAATTAGAAATTTCTAACAGTAGGGTCTTCTTATTTACCACTTACCACCATGTAATCTTGCATTCACAGAGTTGAAATAAATTATGTTTTAAAATTGCTGCAGCAATAATTAAAAGGAGTGACGATTTTTTAATTGTAACAGGAAGCCAGGCTGTGAGAGGACGCTATTCCCACGTAGCAGCTGCGATGGATGGCCGTGTGCTGCTTATTGCCAGCGGGTACAGTGGAGTTGCCCTTGGTGACCTGATGGCATATAAAGTCCCATTATTTGTCACCAGTGACCCTGGAGATCGAGTAAGTAGACTTAGTAACTACAAACCTAATATAAAAAACCAATAAAACTTTTAGACAATAATTTTAGACGTAGTCAGGAGTCATTGAAAAATATTCAGTAATTCATTCATTCAGTAATTCATTTTCTGTTTAACCACCACTGTATCCTGGTCAGGATCGTGGTGGGTCTGATTCATCTGGTTAAAAGCAGAAGCACACACTCTCACATATACACACACAAACACACACACTTCAGGTCAATTTTTAGTAGCTTTAGGCCTGACTACATGTTTTTAGACTTGTTTTGTGGGAAAAAAAAACGAGCACCCAGAAGAAACCCACATGGACAGGGGGAGAACATGCTCCTCACCGAAAGAAATAAAACCCAAGCCCTTCTTGCTGTGAGATGGCAGCGCTACAAACTGTGCCTCGATGCGATCTGGAAAATTTCCATTTTTTTAAGTGAAAATATAAATATTCACATTTCCATTGAGCTAAAATGTGTCAGCTGTAGCAGTTTGACAGAAATGGAGCAACTTGATGGTTTAGTGGGTGTTAATACACTCTTGGTAATAAACTACAGTATGTTAGTGTTCTGAAATGCTTTATTCATCCAGTCAGTGATGTAAGTAAGGATTGCTTGTATGTTTGTCTAACAGGATGCAGTCTGTGCTGAGGCCCCAGATGAGAGAATGTGTCTTAAAAACCCTGAATGCAGCTGGTGTGAGGGTCGCTGTAGGGAGTACCAGCCGAGTGACCCGGTAGGACATTTAATTCTCTGCTTTTTGTTATTTATTTTCTTTCATTTTTTGTGTCCTTTGATAATTCTATGATTGTACAGTAGAATAATTTTACAACACTTGTGTTTGTCCACAGTGTGGTAGCACTGGCTGTTTGGGTCTGGCACGTTTTCTTTCTGATTGCCAGTCATGCCTGGTGTTCAGTGGAGTGCCCAACTCTCTTCCCCGTGCCCCTGGGGATTTTGGCTGGTGCGTCCAGAATGATTCCTGTTTGTCTGTCTCAGGTATGAGTTGTGAGACAAAGAAAATCTAACTACATAATTACATGTTCAATCTTGCTGTGAATGTGCAACCCCAGATTTCATGCAAGTCAGTATTTCACAAGACAAATGATGGTATTAATGTCCTGAAAATACTGACTTGTGTGGTCTCCTGTGGTTGTTCATAAAGCTTTGGACACTTACTTTTTGTATATTAATCAAATCTGACCTCTCACAGAGCGTAGTGCATGCCGCGTGGACCAGATCTCAGGGGCGTACGGCTGGTGGGGGGAGCGGACGAGTTTCCTGACTTCCCTCCCCTCCTGTCGCACCGAGAACTTTGTCCCGGGACTGCACCTGCTTACCTTTCAGCACCCGCGCAACCACTCTCAGCCCGACAAGGTACATCAGGACTTGCATGATCCTTCTTACCTGACTTTTAACTTGTAGGCTCTATTAACTTCAAAATCATGTCTAAAGTTAAATTCTTTAGTCTTTACACTGTGGTTAATTCACTTTTTTACATTTCAGTTAGAGTTTTTGCTGATTTACATGTTTGTATAATTTTTTCGTATCTTTGTTCCAGGTGTCCATTCTGAGAAGCGCTTCCATCATCCTCAACCCATCCACTGAGATCGATGTCACCCTGCAGTTTCGGGGTTTTATTCACCCTCTGTTGGGGGCCCCCCCACCTGCTTCCCCTCCACAGGAGACTGTGGCGATGTGGGCTCGAATTCAGAAGCTTCACTTTACTGTTAAAATGGCTGCAGGTCCAAACTCGGCCCATCTGGTAAGAAAATAATCCTGTCTTTTGTTTGTACTGTAGATTTTACATACATTTGCACCTTTATTATTAAATGAATATTAACTTAATATTTTATAAGCTTTGTTTGTTTTAATGTTTTTTATATTTGGTATTTTATTTTTTGTCCTGTCTACAAATAGTTAAAGGAGAATGTTTTAATGGCTTTAAGTTGCAATTAATTTCATCAAAAAACATACTTATACTGGGTATAAGCAAATAATCAAGTTAAATTAACAAATTTTACCTAGGTGTTTTGCACAAAACTGCATCAGTACGGTCTTGTCCCAGATACCGACACCACTGTACATCTGTATTGTTTATCAATTTCATGTTTTATTTAAATTGACAGAATTAAGAAAAAGCTACCCTTAGAAATACAATAATTGACAGCCTTTTATTTAGTGCTTTTTGCAAAGCCTCCTTTACTAAGATTAGCTTAGAGTCTTCGAAAATGTTCAGTGAGACTGAAGAACATGTGTTCTTTAGTTGTGTATTAACTGCCAACAATTGTTATGGATTTAAGTAAAACGTTTTTCAGAGGTGCTGTTTTTGTGGATTTTTTCCCTGCAGTAGGCAGTATGGTAGAGATCAAACCAGATAGATGAAATAAGAAAATGAAAGTAATCAACTTTGTATTGTGTGGAAGTGAATTTAGGATGGAAGCACTGAATTTGTAAACACTGGGCTGGAGCTTTAAAGAATTTGGACAGGACCTAGAGGGATTTAACTGGGAAAAGTTTTTTCTGTTAAAAAAGCATCCTTCATATTGTCTTGTATCAGTTAAGCCTACCTGATTGTAATAAATATAAATATACTTTTTATGCAGGTCTATGTTGCTTTTAAACTCAGTAATTTACACATTAACACATTAGTTTATGAATATCCAGTATGTTTGTCCAGTAAGCTATTTGTGTGTTTTAGTTCAGGGAGAATGTACAGTATATGTTTACTATTATGCATTGCATGAAAATTACATTATAAAATAATTTTATAAATGATTAATGTAAAAACCTGCCAATGTCAAAAGCTTTACAAACTGTAGCAGAATATTGGGGCTTATTATGTACAGGATATTGGCATTTGAAAGTACCTATTAAAATGTGATATTACACATCATAGTTGGGTGTTTCATGTAATACAGCCCATTTTGTATTTGCAGACTGATGTTCTTGGGCGCTGGTCAGCTCAAGAGGAGAAGGAAAGCCGCTTTCTGTCAAGGCCGGACGGTTCTCGCCTGTTCCAGAACCTGACACGTGGCAACCGTTATTTGGTACAGGCAGAGGGCTACTTGAACAGCTCTGCTTCTGGCCAGACCAGCGAGATGGCCCTTACCTGGAACCGAACTGCCATACCTGGAGGAAGTGTAAGAATACCTTAAAAATCACCGTTTTTTCACATGATCAACTGTTTTTATCTAGTGCCCTTCAGAAAAAAGTTACTATGCATTTTTTACTTATACTTAATAATAATGTTTTTTCTTTCTGCTCTAGGAGATCTCATTCCTGTTCTTGGAGCCGTATCGCTCAGAGTTGTGTTCCACATATCGTTCCTGTTTGGCTTGTCTGTCCGATCAGTCCTGTGGTTGGTGTGCCATCACAAACACCTGCATGCTGCGCTCCAACGTCAGTGATGAGCTTTGCTTAAATACACAGGGAGAGGAGCACCACCTGCTGCTCAACCCCCAGCACTGCATGTTATGTGAGGAGTACAGAGACTGCAGGGCCTGCACTCAGGTACAATATAAATGTTATACGATTTACAATGGCACATCATACAGATATTTGACTGTATCTTACCAGAGACTTACCAGCAACCGTTTTTAACCTTGGGGTCACCTGAGATGCAGATGGGGTTGAGGAGATTCTTACAAAACCATTTAGGAGAAGTTTCAAATACATCTAACTTACATAACTGTAAAACAATTAAATGTTTTTAGCATATGAAAGTTTTCATAGCTTAGGCTGTTCATTTGAAGCTCATCTTACAACCTTAATATTGTGGTGGAAAACCCTTAATGAAATACTTCAGAGACTGAATTATGAGTAGAAAAGAGTTTTATTCTTGTCTTTGGAGAAAGATCACACTGACAGAGTCTCACATAAAAACTTGGTCAATGCGATAAGACAGAAGGAAAATCACCCTTTATACTCCCATCAGTGACCTTGTAAGACAGTGGAAGATTCTACTGTTAACAAAGATTTCTTAGCTGGAACATAGGAACTGGTCTAAACTAGCTAGAACTGGGGTTTGGAGGTCATACAATGCAATTGACGCACTTCTTGTCATGTACACCGCTTTCCAGTAACATTCCATTGTAGCAGTATTATTCGAATAATGTAATATGACTACTGGCAATTATGCCCTAAATATATCTACACGTTCTAGGTATCAATAATACGTCTAGTGTAAATTAACATTTTTTTCCAACAATATCAACATATTTTTTTTCCCAAAACTTTATTGGGTCTTACTGGTGTGTTATTCATAAGAGTATTGTTGCCCCATAGGATCCTTACTGCGAGTGGCAGATTAACTCCAGTAAGAAGGGAGATTACCTATGCAGTCGGCGAGGAAGACTGGAAGGCTCCATCCGGGATCCGGCAAGCTGTCCTGTAGTCTGTAACCAGTGAGTGTTCTGATCATTTAAGTTAGAGTAAATGTTTAGCATGACACAGAAATCAACCATCACCCTTACTCTTCTTTATTTGTTTGTACCAGGAGGAGAACATGTAGTGAGTGTCTGTCTAACTCTAGCCAGTGTGCCTGGTGCGAGTCTGCTCAGACATGTTTCTACTTTGCTGCTTACCTCACAAAGTTTCCCTATGGGGAATGCAGAGACTGGTATGATAGGTAAGATGCTTACAGTTGCATATAGTTAATTAATGTTTGGTTTCATTTGCTTGAATGATATTTTTATGTGGAATTGTAACACATCTCATTTTAATGCCCATGGTTTTATAATGAAGTATGCAACAAGCTCACGGTTAGGTGTCTCAATAAAAAATACACGTGACTGAAAATATGCAGTAATTTATTTAGTTATTGTAATTCCAATAGAACTCATTGGTAAAAGGTGAAGCTTTAAAGAATTGTACTGAATTTAAAGGGTTCAGTAAGGGTTTTTCTGTTAAAAACCTACTTCATATAGTGTTATATCAGTTAAGCCTTCCTGATAATAGGACACTTTAAATGTAGACTTCTAACACATGTCTATGATGTTTTCTATCTTATATTTTAATGCCCATGGTTTTATAACTGAGTTTGCATAACAAGCTTATGGTTAGGAGTCACACATGTATGTTTGCTGTTTAAATCAATTGCACACATGTAAAGTGACAAAATGAATGTAGTTGTTGGGTGAGGAAACTCTTCAGTAAGACGAAATGAAGTGAAATGTTTTGTTTTTTTATTTATATTATTTTATTATTATCTTTTGTTTCTGTGTCTGCAGTGTTCACTCAGTTCCTCAGTGTAAGCAGTGTTCTGCTTTAGCCACATGTACAGAATGCCTGCAGACCTTTCAGTGTGGCTGGTGTGGGGATTACAGTAACCCCACTTTTGGCAGGTAAGACGGACACTTTCATTACACACAAACAATGAAATCTTTGCTAGACTTTCTATAAGTATTGTTACAAATTATTTATTTAGGAATATAACTGTTTAAACCAGGGGTGCCCAATATGTTGATCGCGATCTACTAGTCGATCGCACAGTGCACGCTGGTAGATCGCGCCTCATTGATCAACAGGTCAACGTGATTGACATGAAATGTGGCCACTGTTTCTTTAATTTGCGGTTTGTTACCGTAGCTACACCTCAGCCTGCTTAAAGCACTGCTAATCTACAAAGTTTTCATTCATCAGTAGCCAGTTTGCGCCATCTTTGCATTTTTCCTTTTGTAACCTACACTGTTTGTGAAGATGAGCGCGCAACCAAGCACAAAGAAACCAAAAACGGTTCAATTCGGGCAAGAACACTGCAAAGACGACTGCTTTGTTCATACGTAGAAGAAGCTGACGGAGAATATTCGGATCTCATGTTAATACAGAAACTTTAACCCTACAATCTGACATTCATATGAAGTCAAGGGACTCTGCTGGACAAGCTTCAAAGCTTTTTTGAAAAATGATGAGGCCAACCTTTTTTAAAAAGTAGATCGCGATGAACTGTCGACTGAAATAGTAGATCTCAAGCCACAAATGGGGCACCCCTGATTTAAACTTAAGCTAACAGGTTTGAAATTAAATAAATGAAAGTATGTTTAGCACCTCTCTCTTGTGATGGTATAGAAGGCATAATAACTCAAGTTTTATGGCAGGTGTTTGAAAGGAGACTGGGGTGGAATGATCGACCCTTCTGTGACTAACTGCACTGTTGCTGTTGCTGAAGTGAAGGCCTCAAGGTAAACCCACAACCTTATACCCTAGATATAAATGGTGAATAAAATGAAACTAAAACATTCATCCTAACTGTTTCCACTCTTAGACCTGAACCACGGACCTTATCACCACCACGACTAATAGACTTTGAGATTGAGCTTGAGCTGTTGGAGGGGGTGGAGGGTGATGGAGAGGCTGTGTGGTCCTATGCTTCTTGTCCTGATGTAGAGGAGTGCAGGCTGGGCCTCCACACATGCCATCCCTCAGCTACCTGTATAAACACTCCCACTTCCTATGAGTGCCACTGTGAGAGAGGCTTTACTGGAGATGGAGAGCGTTACTGCAATCAGACGTGAGACATTACTCCATTACTTGAGGTCATAACAATGGTCTTTAAGCAATAGTATAGAATGGATACTTAAACAATATCTGCACCGATCATGGCATTTAAAAGCAGTGCAGGTATCGGCCAAACAGCACAGATATTAGCATTTTGACACACACACACACTTTCATTTCTATTTTGGTATTCCTATACTAAAACATCCTACTACACCAAAGTACTAGGCTTAGTTTAGCAGATATTTTTATTGACAAGCAGTATACCAGCAGTAATCATCCAACAAGTTTATAGAATAAAATCCATAAAAACCCAGTTCCAAAACATCCATTTATTTAGTTTTTTCAGCACATTTAGCATTAAATATAATGTCCGAAGTTCTTTTTTAATTTGTCCCAAAGAGAATACTGATACGATCCCAACAGCCTCCCCCCAAATTTGTCAAATCTGGATGTTTAAGCAAGTACCCAGAGTCCACTAGCTTACATGCAAATAATTCTAATCAACACACAACTTTTAACAGTAGTTTAGAATAGAAGCTACCTCCATACTGTATATACACACCAAACACCAGGTGCAATCCAACAATCTTTTCCTGTTATGCTGATTATTATTTATATACACTGATCAGCCATAACATTAAAACCACCTCCTTGTTTCTACACTCACAGTCCATTTTATCAGCTCCACCTACCATATAGAAGCACTTTGTAGTTCTGCAATTACTGCCTGTAGTCCATCGGTTTCTCTGCATGCTTTGTTAGCTCGCTTTCATGCTGTTCTTTAATGGTCAGGACCCCCACAGGACCACTACAGAGCAGGTATTATTTGGTGGTGGATCATTCTCAGCACTGCAGTAACAATGACATGGTTGTTGTGTGTTAGTGTGTGTTGTGCTGGTAAGAGTGGATCAGACACAGCAGTGCTGCTGGAGTTTTTAAATACCGTGTCCAATCACTGTCCACTCTATTAGACACTCTCACCTAGTTGGTCCACCTTGCTGCTGTTTGATTTGGTCATCTTTGAGACCTTCATCAGTGGTCACAGTACGCTGCCCACGTGGCGCTGTTGGCTGGATATTTTTGGTTGTTGGACTATTCTCAGTCCAGCAGTGACAGTGAGGTGTTTAAAAACTCCATCAGCGCTGCTGTGTCTTATCCACTCATACCAGCATAACACACACTAACACACCACCACCATGTCAGTGTCACTGCAGTGCTGAGAATGATCCACCACCCAAATAATACCTACTCTGTAGTGGTCCTGTGGGGGTCCTGACCAGGTGAAAGCAGGCTAAAAAAGTAGTAAAGAAACAGATGGACTACAGTCAGTAATTGTAGAACTACAAAGTGCTTCTATATGGTAAGTGGAGCTGATAAATGGACAGTGAGTGTAGAAACAAGGTTTTAATGTTATGGTTGATTGGTGTGTATATATAACATTTCACATCTAAAACAAGAAAAGTATGACCTTCTTAATTTTACCATCATGCAGATTCTATTTTTGTTTTATAGGTGTATTAACAAATGCCGTGAAGGCAAGTGCAGTGGCAGTCCGCGGTTTGAATGCGAATGCTCTTTGGGTTGGACCTCAAATCGAGCCATTCAAAATTTAAGCGGTGTGGAGTGCGATGTTGACTGTGGATGCAACTTTCACAGCACCTGCAATACAGCAGTAAGAATCTGTGACCAGTGCCAGGGTAAATTCTTCTTCTGTTCTGATTTTAGCTTTAACCTCTGATTTAATAGAAAAGTATGCAAAACCTATATTATTGAGTAAAGCTAATGCAGTCTGTACCAGGTTTTTTGAGCTTTTCCCTGTTGTTAGCTGTTTGTGTACATTTTTATCTTTCTGTTTAAATTGACTGTATCAATATAATTTTTTATTTTTCAGACTGGACTACAGGACCACACTGCGAGTACTGTCATCCAGGAAGTTTCGGTTCAGCGCTGGCTAGTGGTAAAGGCTGTGTGCCGTGTGAGTGTAATGGGCACGGTGACCCGCTGCAGGGTTACTGCCACAATCAAACAGGCCAGTGCTACTGTACACACCATACACATGGAGCACACTGCGAATTCTGCCTGCCTGGCTACTATGGAGACCCAAGGTGAATCTGTCAAATAAGATTTACATCCAGAAGGTGTTGCCATAATGTATGTTGTATTAAATGTATGCCTGTTTTCATAAAGCCTTTTCCATAATGTTGCAGTAGAGTTATTTTTATAGTGAAATGGCCAGTAATGAAAATGTATCATGTTGCCGCTCAGGGTGGCGTACTCTAGCTCGCCAGAGTTGGGGTTTCGAATACATCGTATCGAAGCTCAGCTCGGCCTCTCCGACTGGGTTGGGCATGAACAACGATCGGCTGTTGTTCAGGGTTGGAGGGTAAAGAAAGTTGGAACATACAGTGGGGCCAAAAAATATTTAGTCAGCCACTGATTGTGCAAGTTCTCCTACTTAGAAAGATGAGAGAGGTCTGTAATTTTCATCATAGGTACACTTCAACTATGAGAGACAAAATGAGAAAAAAAAATCCAGGAAATCACATTGCAGGATTTTTAAAGAATTTTTTTGTAAATTATGGTGGAAAATAAGTATTTGGTCACCCACAAACAAGCAAGATTTCTGGCTCTCACAGACCTGTAACTTCTTCTTTAAGAAGCTCTTCTGTCCTCCACTCGTTACCTGTATTAATGGCACCTGTTTGACCTCGTTATCTGTATAAAAGACACCTGTCCACAGCCTTAAACAGTCAGACTCCAAACTCAACCATGGCCAAGACCAAAGAGCTGTCGAAGGACACCAGGAAGAAAATTGTAGACCTGCACCAGGCTGGGAAGAGTGAATCTACAATAGGCAAGCAGGTTGGTGTGAATAAATCAACTGTGGGAGCAATTGTAAGAAAATGGAAGACCTACAAGACCATTGATAAATCTCCCTCGATCTGGGGCCCCACGCAAGATCTCATCCCGTGGGGTCAAAATGATCATGAGAACGGTGAGCAAAAATCCCAGAACTACACGGAGGGACCTGATGAATGACCTGCAGAGAGCTGGAACCAAAGTAACAACGGCTACCATCAGTAACACACTACGCCGAGAGGGACTCAAATCCTGCAGTGCCAGGCGTGTCCCCCTGCTTAAGCCAGTACATGTCCAGGCCTGTCTGAAGTTTGCCAGAAAGCATATGGTTGATCCAGAAGAGGATTGGGAGAATATCATGTGGTCAGATGACACCAAAATGGAACTTTTTGGTAAAAACTCAACTTGTCGTGTTTGGAGGAAGAAGAAGAACCCAAGAACACCATACCTACTGTGAAGCATGGGGGTGGAAACATCATGCTTTGGGGCTGTTTTTCTGCAAAGGGGACAGGACGACTGATCCATGTTAAGGGAAGAATGAACGGGGCCATGTATCGTGAGATTTTAAGCCAAAACCTCCTTCCATCAGTGAGAGCATTGAAGATGGAACGTGGCTGGGTCTTCCAGCATGAAAATGATCCCAAACACACCGCTCGGGCAACGAAGGAGTGGCTCCGTAAAAAGCATTTCAAGGTCCTGGAGTGGTCCTAGCCACTCTCCAGACCTCAACCCCATAGAAAATTTGTGGAGGGAGTTGAACGTCTGTGTTGCCCCAAAACATCACTGCTCTAGAGGAGATCTGCATGGAGGAATGGGCCAAAATACCAGCTACAGTGTGTGCAAACCTGGTGAAGACTTACAGGAAACGTTTGACCTTTGTCATTGCCAACAAAGGTTATGTTACAAAGTATTGAGTTGAACTTTTTTTATTGACCAAATACTTATTTTCCACCATAATTTACAAATAAATTCTTTAAAAATCCTACAATGTGATTTCCTGGATTTTTTTTTTTCTCATTTTGTCTCTCATAGTTGAAGTGTACCTATGATGAAAATTACAGACCTCTCTCATCTTTCTAAGTAGGAGAACCTGCACAATCAGTGGCTGACTAAATACTTTTTGGCCCCACTGTCCTTACGTCTTAATAACTGGTGCAACTGCGGCCCCTGCTGGCTGACTGATGGCGCCTGCACAGGGCTGAGGAATAACACTGGTGGGGGTGTGACCCTCTGAGCACAATGCCCATCAAGTGAACTCGACTCGTGCAGGTGAAAAATGCACAATCTGTACTGACTATGCATGCCGGAGGGGGCGCATGTCAGTTGGGAGGCGTCCTCAGTCAGCGGTGAAGGGTCAAATCAGTATAGAGGATGCATTTAGGGTAAATTGGACACGACTAGACTGGGGGATAAAAATTGTTTTAAAACTACTCCAGGTCTGTTATTCTTTTCTTTAAACTTTAAATACCTTAATATGTTAATTTAAATATGTAATGTCCCATATGTTTTTTTTTTTTTCTAGGAACAATGGCACATGTTTTAGGCAGTGTCAGAGTCGTTCTATTGTCTTGTCATCCTCGTCCGCCACCTCGCTCCCTCTCTCATCCTCCCTTGGTTGGCATGGAGTGACAGAAGGCCAGGGTGGTCTTTCACACTGCCTGTGGGTCCTCTCTGTCTCTCAGGACCTTACACCATGCATGCCTGGCCAACTTTGTCCACCTGTGGCATTGACCCTACATCCAAACTCCTACAGTCATTGCACAGTAAGTGTGTTGTGCCTGTATACTAAAGCAGCACTGCCTCATTTATCTTTTAAAACAAGCAAAGTAGCATAATTTGTTAATTACACTGGTTTTAAATGATCTATTTTTTTTTTATTGTGCAGAACTCGTATGTGTATGTATTTGATGGTCTGCCGCGTTTTCTCAATGATGGTGTGATGCACTCGGACCACAACTTGCTTGGTGCATTTTGTGGCATAGCTCGAAATCAGCCTATCACAGTTGAAGCCACATCTGGTAATTAGTTTTGCTGTTTACATTTGACATGCTCTTTTTGTACCTTACATGTTCTGAAAGGCTTATTTTATCATGTCTGTTTGTTCATCTTTGGTGTTTCAGGTGTCATCTCTGTGTACTTCGAGGCAAACATGTCCTCGACTCATCCTCAAGGTTTTAACGCCTCATTTTGGGTGCGACGCTGTTCTAAGAAAGAATCTAAAGAGGGCGTGAATAACTCTTCTGAATGCCAGGGTCTGGCTCAGTGTCATGAAGGAATCTGCCAGTGTCCCAGCGGTTATGGTGGGCCACTCTGTGATCGGCCTATTTGCCCTGGAAATTGTGGTTCTCAAGAGGGCAAAGGCATCTGTAATACAGTAAGAGCACTTTCATAACTTTTTTGTTTTGCAGAATGTTTTGCTTATGATTGCACTGTCATCATAAACAGCCATTAGGGCGGAGGTCAGTGGCTCTGAGCTAGTTATTGGATGATTCGGCTTCCTCTCGGCAAAGATTTATTTGAATAAAATTGAACATGTACATGAGCCTCCACAGACACTAGGAGAATAGCCACAACTCACAACAGACAGTGAGTGCTGTTTTTACAGTCTAGTCCAGGTCCTCTGGACCCTATTGTTGTGTGTCATGCGCTCTACCAGGTTTTGCTACATTAAAATATTAATTTAATGTGGAGGTTTTCTGTGGCGCACTGGTAAATTATGCTTACAACTATTGCTGGTATCCAGTGATGGGAGTGTTATTGCATTAATTTAATATATGGTAAATATTAACTGGATAATTGGTCAGTTAATTGAATAATTGGTCTATCACTATATTCTTGCTTTGAACAATATGTAAAATAATTATGCATCTTGTAGATCTACTAGCCTATATTTCAGCTAAAAATTTGCTTAATGTGAAATAACTGTTTATAATGAAAAAAGCTACAGGTCATTTGCATTTGTGTAATGTCTTTTTGTTGCAGACTTTAGGAGTGTGTGTTTGTGCTATTGGCTGGGCTGGATCTGACTGCTCCTCCATCTCAGATGCAAACAGCCTTGTGTGGGAAAATCTGCTAGACACACAGCTCACTGTGGTAATACATAATCTTACACACTGGGGTTATCATGCATTCCAAAAAAAGTTCTCTTCTGCCTAGTGGGTAGAGTTTTGGGCTATCAATCGGAAGATTGTTGGTTCAAATCCAGCTTCTGCCATGCAGACACTGTTGGGCACTTGAGCAAGGCCCTTGACCCTGTCTGCTCCAGGAACGCCGTACAAAGCTTACCTTGCTCTCTGACCCAGGTTAAAAACAAGCCTGGATATGCAGAAAAAGAATTTTATTGTACTGTAACACAGCTTATAATAAAACATTTTATGCTGGAATGTATCATTCATGACCACTAGAGACAACAGATCCTAACAGCAAAGACCATGAAGGAACTATTTAACAATACAAAAGCAAAAACACTTCTAAAATTTCTATCAATAACAAAACTAAAGCAACACATATTATGGACATACATAGACAACAGACACAACTTGAATAAATAAAACAGAATAGCGAATAAAAGACATATCACAACCTTCCTGCTATCAACATGGCCCACAGGCAGACACTTAACTAAACGTCAATTAAAAATAGCAAAATGAAGAATTATTAAATGTTTACTTTATAAACTTAAGTTTAGTAGTTTATAAGCAAAAACTGATGTTGGTGTTCACTACTTTGTTAAAAACTCTGAGCAAATAGTTCAACAGTTAAAGAAAATTTCTTAATGCATGATTAATGAATTTAGAGATTTTACCATCTACAACAAAAGGTTTGTATACAGCTTCTTTGCGTAGTAGAGTCTTAACTTTATGTTATGTTTATCTGAGATGCACTGTGGCAGAGTGGAAACGTACAAAAAGTAATGTTTTGTGCTTCAGGCCACAGAAGAAAATGATCCCAATTTATGCGAAGTGTACAAGAGAGCACCTGACATTGTATAAGGGTGTTTCAGTACAAGTGGCTTCTATGTGGGGGGTACATGCACATTATGAAGCAAGATATACTGCCATTTAAACTGCATCTTTTTGTGATGTCCTTGCTAGTTTTAGTAAGACAATGCAAAGTGTATGCAACCTGTAAGAGCTCAGCGTGAGAGCACAGTTTGACTGGCTTGACTGTTGAGCAGCTGAAGTGTTAGATCAAGAAAAAGTAGGGAAAAAAAGCAATTTAAAACTAACACAATTTGTGTCCACAGTTTCCAAGTGATCAGGGAATATTGTAAGATGTAACATTTTGCAGCTATTAAATATAAAATGAGCATTTATTAAAAAAAAAACAATACATTTGATTAGTTCAAACAATACATTTTATTTATTGAAATAACAGTTAGCAAAGAATTTTTTTTATTTTCCTACAGACCCAAATTTGAGAATTAGGTTGGTACTTCAAATCAAATGATGTCATCTGGGAGTCACTAAGGCTGAAGTGTCTTGTTTTTTTTTTTTTTTTTTTTTTATCCTTAAAGCTTTGCTGATCACCTTAATACCTTAACTGTTCTTATTCTTGGCTGTACTTTATGTGACTTTTTAAATACGAATTAATGAATCAGTTAATTATGTTATATAAGAATTTTATTATAAAATCAGAATGCTTAGGTCACTTTGACACATTTAAAAAATGGTGTTCCTGTTTTGTCTACAGAATCCATCCTACAGGTTCCTTCAGAGAATGGGTCATACATTGGCTTCTGGACCTCAAGGCACTCTCTGGATGTATGGTGGCTTATCTCTGTCTGAGGGAATTGTGGGAAATGTATACAGGTATGATAATGCTGCTTTATCTCATCCTGTCATTTCTGCAATGTTTGTATACTATATTACTGATTTGTACCCACTATATGGATGTATAGTGTGATTTATTTGCATGTGTTGATTGGCTTAGATACTTTGTTGTTGAGCGACGCTGGACACAAATGCTCACCAGTTCAGAGGGGGAAGGATCTGCCCCCAAACCTCGCTACTACCACGCCTCTGCTGTGGTTTCCATTCATGACCATATGTCTGGTACTGCAAATGCCAATCACTGCTTGATGTTTGTGGTGGGTGGAGTCACACAGAATGGTGTTACTAGTGGTACATGGAGCCTCAATCTTGGCAGTCTAATATGGACAGAATATAAGGTATAAAATAATAGATTCATTTCTGGCTTTCTGCAGATGATTTATACTTGCAAAACATTCCTCATAGTAACCTTATTTTTTTTGTCCTTAGAGCTCAGTTCTGCCCCCGGTGGCTGGTCACACACTGACAGTGCGCAGGGGCTCTTCTGTGTTACTGATCGGAGGCTACTCTCCAGAGAATGGGTTCAATCACCACCTGCTAGAGTTCAATCCACAGTCTGGGAACTGGACTATTAAGCCACACACTGGTACACCACCTACAGGTAAAATCCGTTCCCTGCACCAAAAAATGATCCCTGAATTTGATTCTAAAGTAGATGTTGACTGAATTTAAATGTAAAGCAAATCCTCTCTCTCTTCTGTAGGCCTCTATGGGCATTCTGCAGTGTATCATGAGCAGACCGATGCCATTTATGTGTTTGGAGGTTACCGTTTCCATGTGGAAACTGTAGAACCTTCTGGAGAACTATATAGCCTTTACTACCCTAACCTCACCTGGTCCCTACTTGTGCCATCTCGAGGAAATAAGGTGATTAAACCAGCAACTAAAAGCACCGTCTTCTGTTTTCAGTAGTGTTAAAAAAAAGAGTTAGTCAGCCTAATTATTGTCTTTTTATTTTTTTATTTTTTTATTTTTTAGCCCCTTTCACGTTTTTTTCATGCGGCAGCACTACTGAAAGACACCATGGTAATTGTTGGAGGTCGAACAGGAGCGGAAGACTACAGTAACAGTGTATACCTTTATCAGATCAACTGCAATACATGGATCCAGCCTGGTAACATTTTAATACACCACTAACTTATTAAACAAAGCACATAACGGGCATAGAGCAAGTGGGCGGCACGGTGGCTAAGTGGGTAGCACTGTTGCCTCACAGCAAGAAGGTCCTGGGTTTGATCCCCAGGTGGGGCGGTCCGGGTCCTTTCTTTGTGGAGTTTGCATGTTCTCCCCGTGTCCGCGTGGGTTTCCTCCAGGAGCTCCGGTTTCCTCCCACAGTCCAAAAACATGCAATTGAGGTGAATTGGAGACACTAAATTGTCCGTGACTGTGTTTGATATTAAACTGATATTAAACTTAAACTGATGAACCTTGTGTAATGAGTAACTACCGTTTCTGTCATGAATGTAACCAAAAGTGTAAAACATGACGTTAAAATTCTAATAAACAAACAAGCATAGAGCAAGTTCAGGCATTTAAAATTAGGGTTGGGCAAAAATGATTTTACTTTTTTCCCTCTTTTAAAGACGGAACTTTTAAACAATTAATGCAGGTTTTGCCAGTTCTTGTTCTGCACTGTCTCATTTTATTGTTAATAAAGTTCGAGGTCGGCACACGGAAGGGGGCGCATGTCCAAAAAGGTTGAAAACCCCTGGCCTAGTGCACCTACAATAGACAATCATGCATTGGAGCAATGAACTCTTAACAACTAATAAAATGTAATAAGTCAAGCTGAAAATGATCTGATTAGTTAAGAAAAAAATCTGTGCAGATTGTTGCTATTAACTATTAACAAGACTATGTGCATGTTGTGATGTAAACATTTCTTCCTGTTTAATTTTAATGCAGGCCAAATGAAATGCTTCTCACTTCTCTGATGCTGATCTTTATTATTTTTTTCTTCCCTCCTCAGCATCTTCAATCGGTGAACCATTTAACCACTCCATCTCTTTGGCAATGACAACCTGGGAAGGCCGCCTGTTTTTGTCGGGTGGATTTAATGGGGTCATGCTGGGTCGGCTGTTGGCCCTCTCTGTGCCCTCTGACCCCTGCGTCCTGCTTTCTACACCTGAGGCCTGTAACAGCAGCTCAGGCAGTTGTGTGTGGTGCCGAGGCACCTGCACCTCCTCAGACACAGCAGAAAGGTTCCGCTTAAGGATTAAAAGAAATACTATACATTAAAGGAATTGTATTTATCCTCAATTTTTTAACTTAAATTTCTTTTTAACTTCTTGTTCTCAGGCTGGGTTGTCCTGTTAGCCATTCCCCATGCTTTCCCACTCCCCGTGTTCCTGATCAGTGCCGTAGACTAAAAACATGCAGTGAATGCCTGGCACGACATCCCAGAACATTCTCAAGTCCTGCACAGGTAAGAAATTGGTGGCTTAAGGTGGCCAATACAACCCTAGAAAGTACCACAATCATATTTTGTTTTTACATTCTTGTTGTTTCTCTATGTTCCACTGAGTCAAATCTGATTCTAGCTAGCGTATTAGATTGCTGTGCCACCCCAGCAGCCCCAAACTGCATCATATCTTACTTAATAGAACAGTAACCAAACCCCTAATATTCATTTTTTTCTTTTGTCTTCTCAATTGTAGCCGACTTTGCAGTGTAAGTGGTGCACTAACTGTCCTGAAGGAGCATGTATCAGCAGCTCTGTGAGTTGCACTACGGAACACGACTGCAGGATAAACCAAAGGGAGATTTTTCTTTCTAGCAACTGCACTGAAACCAGCTGTGAAGCATCTGACTGCCCCAAATGCACAGCCTCTGGAAAGTGTATGTGGACACGGCAGTTTAAACGCACTGGTACGTATGAATGTGGTTTGTACAAATCTTGTCCAACCGTTTTATATAATTTTAGCAAACCCTCCCAGTTATATTGCCTCTTCTTACAGGAATTTTCTTTGGGTAAATTACAAGCTTGTGTCCAGAATTTTAAAGCCTGTTCTATGTTTGGTCAGATGTGTTTTGTCTAAGTCACCCAAAAAGAGTATCCATCCAAATGCCTAAATAGGTAATAAGTTAAAAGTGCTTATTGCACAGCCAAATTAAGGAGAGTTAAAGCTCTTACGAACACCCAGTAACATATTAACTGTCATGAGATTTTTCCAAACAGCTTTGCCTTGGCTGTGAAAATTTTGTTTTGTTGCCCATTCAGTCAAAAAATCATTTGTGAGGTCACTGATGTTGAAAGAGAAGCCCTGTCCTGTGATCACTGGAGTTTCTTATCACCAAACCATGCCTTCGTGAACCTGCTTTGTGCAAAGGGACACAATCATGCAATCAATTTAAAGCATTTATTTTATTTTGTACACTAAATCTGAGTTTTTTTTCAGGTGGGTGGTTAAATAAATTGTAATAAATTTTAAATATTTAGCTAAATAATTAAAGTACATGGCATAATCTTTTATACCCATTGTGACACTGTAATAATTACGCTAACTAATATTAGTTTATATGTTTTATACTTTTTTCAGGAGAGACCAGACGTATTCTGAGCGTTAATCCGACGTATGACTGGACGTGTTTCAGCTATGCTCTGCTGAACGTGTCGCCCATGCAGGTGGAGTCATCCCCCCCTATGCCCTGTCCTGAGCCTTGTCACCAAATCCAGACATGTAATCAGTGTCTCAGCTCTCGTGGTTCAGATGGGGGGTGGCAACACTGTGTGTGGAGCATGGCACTACAGCAGGTGAGGGATATTTTGGAACAGAACAGCATTATTTGTATGCTGCTTTTTAGGCTCTGTTAAGTGCCTAACATCTCACATAAACTTTTCCTATTACAAAGATGTTTGTATTTTATTAGCTAAATTTATTATTATTGTTGGATTCTGTTTTAGTTGCAGTTACAGACAGTTGTAATATTGAATTGTTAAAGTCTTCTATTTATTCTCTCTCTGTCAGTGCATGAGTCCTTCGTTTGTTCCGTTGCGTTGTGAGGCTGGTCAGTGTGGTCGTCTGCTAAATAGTGGAGACTCATGCTCACCCCACTGCTCCCAACTGACCCAGTGTTCCCAGTGCATTGCCCGACCACAGTGTGGCTGGTGTGCTACCCGCAGTGCCAATGGGGCAGGGCGCTGCTTGCAAGGTGGACTGGGTGGTATGTATAACTTTGCTAATTGTTCACTCACTGGGCTAAAAATATTTTAAGCCAGTCCTTAACAGTAAAAGGAAGTTGTTGGTGATTTTTAAAGTGTGAAGTCAACAGGGCTTTTGTGCTCTTTTTTTGCAGGTGTGAGTGAGTCACTTTGTCCACAGCGGAACAGCAGCTGGTCATTCTTGCACTGTCCAGAAGAGGATGAGTGTGCCAATGGACATCACCGCTGCAATGTTACCCAGGACTGCCATGACCTGCCTGATGGCTACCATTGCACCTGCAGACAGGGATACATACTTAGCAGGTAGGCTCAAATGCCTAAAGAGATGTTATAATTTCAATATTTAGACTGTATTAGTCAGTTAGCTTCTTCTTTTTGTGCTCTCTGTATGATATGATTTTATGCTTATCGTAATTTAACATAAAAAATTAATAATAATAATAAGGTCATACAGAAGATTGTATATTGTCTACATTGATTTGTTAGGATGTTGCATAAAAAAAAAAAAGAACTGCTGCTCATGCACCGTTAATGGGCACATCATGATGTTTGATGGTGTGTGCACTTACTGACACTTTTTGAACACAACCTAATACACCAGAGATATTCACACAGAGAAGAACAGAGGCAGTTATGCTCTTTTATACTACTGGCCCTATACAGAGGATGGTTATATGCATTGTATATTGTAATACATTCATGTCTTCACCACCATCTCTTCACCAATTAAAATCATATGCACTTTGATATAACAGTGGCCTGTCTGTTGCCATCACTGAGTCTTGGCTGCCCTACAACCTGTCAGCAGTTTGTGTCTTGTCCCTCCTTGGGTCCTGGGTTCGATCCCCAGGTGGGGCGGTCCGGGTCCTTTCAGTGTGGAGTTTGCATGTACTCGCTGTGCCTGCGTGGGTTTCCTCCAGGAGCTCCGGTTTCCTCCCACAGTCCAAAAACATGCAATTGAGGTGAATTGGAGACACAAAATTGTCCTTGACTGTGTTTGACATTAAAACATTGTGAACTAATGAATCTTGTGTAACGAGTAACTACCGTTTCTGTCATGAATGTAACCAAAAGTGTGTAAAACATGATGCTGAAATGCTGATAAATAAATAAATGTCCCTCCTTGGTCCACTGTTGATGGATATGCACCACGGCTGTCTGTGGGCACTTCAATCCAGTTGCCTGGCCTTAACGATTTGGCCTTTATCAAAGACTCTTGAGTCTTCTTTCCTGCCCATATCTGCTTCATTTAACATGTGTACTGCAAATAACTGCCAGTAGCCCAATCATTTAATATGTCTGTGACTGTGACATGCAGAGTTGTTGTTGTTGTTGTTGTTGCTAATGTTCTGGCTAATTATGGATAGTAGTAGCCTAGCGAGTAGAGCTTTGAGCTATCAATCATAAGATTGTGGGTTTGAATCCCTGCTCTGCCATGAAGCCACTGTTGGACCCTTGAGCAAGGCCCTCAACCCTGTCTGCTTCAGTATATTAGAAGTATATTACTCCTGATAACAAGGCACTTCAGAATAGGCTAAAATAGGCCAAAAATTGACTATGGCACTGTGTAGTTTAATAGAATTTTTTTTAAATTAGTCATTAATTACACATTTAAAGGAAAGTCAGCAGTTTTAAAATGATTACTGTAGGTTTGGGGTTAAAAAGCAAGTCAGTAAAAGATTTGTTTTGTGCTTTTGGTTAACTCAACAAATTTTAATTACCTGTATTATAATTAATTATGTAAACAAACATACCATAAGAGTAATCAGGTATGGGTGGAGGTGAAATGTATATATGTATTTGTATTTCTTAATGTAAATTAAAACCCTTTTTCCACTTTTCTTAGTGTATCTGGGCAGTGTGAGCCAGTGTGTGTGCAGGGCTGTGTTAATGGCACATGTATGTCACCTGGAGTCTGCCAGTGTCACTTTGGCTTTGTTGGGGAGAATTGCTCCTCTCAGTGCCGATGTAACAAGCACAGCAACTGTATGAGTGTCTCTGAACTGGATACCTGTCTGGAGTGCCATAACCACACTAAGGTAATGTATGGTTTACATCCATCCGTCCTAGTTCACCTTAATTAAAATAACCCAGCTCCAGTGTATTAAATGTGTCAATTTATATACAGTGTATCACAAAAGTGAGTACACCCCTCACAATTCTGCAGATATTTAAGTATATCTTTTCATGGGACAACACTGACAAAATGACACTTTGACACAATGAAAAGTAGTCTGTGTGCAGCTTATATAACAGTGTAAATTTATTCTTCTCTCAAAATAACTCAATATACAGCCATTAATGTCTAAACCACCGGCAACAAAAGTGAGTACACCCCTAAGAGACTACACCCCTAAATGTCCAAATTGAGCACTGCTTGTCATTTTCCCTCCAAAATGTCATGTGACTCGTTAGTGTTACTAGGTCTTAGGTGTGCATAGGGAGCAGGTGTGTTCAATTTAGTAGTACAGCTCTCACACTCTCTCATACTGGTCACTGAAAGTTCCAACATGGCACCTAATGGCAAAGAACTCTCTGAGGATCTTAAAAGACGAATTGTTGAAGATGGCCAAGGCTACAAGAAGATTGCCAACACCCTGAAACTGAGCTGCAGCACAGTGGCCAAGATCATCCAGCGTTTTAAAAGAGCAGGGTCCACTCAGAACAGACCTCGCGTTGGTCGTCCAAAGAAGCTGAGTGCACGTGCTCAGCGTCACTTCCAACTGCTGTCTTTGAAAGATAGGCGCAGGAGTGCTGTCAGCATTGCTGCAGAGATTGAAAAGGTGGGGGGTCAGCCTGTCAGTGCTCAGACCATACGCCGCACACTACATCAAATTGGTCTGCATGGCTGTCACCCCAGAAGGAAGCCTCTTCTGAAGTCTCTACACAAGAAAGCCCGCAAACAGTTTGCTGAAGACATGTCAACAAAGGACATGGATTACTGGAACCATGTCCTATGGTCTGATGAGACCAAGATTAATTTGTTTGGTTCAGATGGTCTCAAGCATGTGTGGCGGCAATCAGGTGAGGAGTACAAAGATAAGTGTGTCATGCCTACAGTCAAGCATGGTGGTGGGAATGTTATGGTCTGGGGCTGCATGAGTGCAGCAGGTGTTGGGGAGTTACATTTCATTGAGGGACACATGAACTCCAATATGTACTGTGAAATACTGAAGCAGAGCATGATCCCCTCCCTCCGGAAACTGGGTCGCAGGGCAGTGTTCCAGCATGATAATGACCCCAAACACACCTCTAAGACGACCACTGCTTTATTGAAGAGGCTGAGGGTAAAGGTGATGGACTGGCCAAGCATGTCTCCAGACCTAAACCCAATAGAACATCTTTGGGGCATCCTCAAGCGGAAGGTGGAGGAGCGCAAAGTCTCGAATATCCGCCAGCTCCGTGATGTCGTCATGGAGGAGTGGAAAAGCATTCCAGTGGCAACCTGTGAAGCTCTGGTAAACTCCATGCCCAGGAGAGTTAAGGCAGTTCTGGGAAATAATGGTGGCCACACAAAATATTGACACTTCAGGAACTTTCACTAAGGGGTGTACTCACTTTTGTTGCCGGTGGTTTAGACATTAATGGCTGTATATTGAGTTATTTTGAGGGAAGAATAAATTTACACTGTTATATAAGCTGCACACAGACTACTTTTCATTGTGTCAAAGTGTCATTTTGTCAGTGTTGTCCCATGAAAAGATATACTTAAATATCTGCAGAAATGTGAGGGGTGTACTCACTTTTGTGATACACTGTACATGTTCTTACTTTTCTGTGTAAAATGTCAATAAAAATTCAAATATATGATTATCTTTGTTAGTGTGGTATAGAACTGTTAACAGTTATTGTGGTTACATGTTTTTTAATAGTCAAATCTGTTGCTGCAGTCATACTCCTCTCATACACAATATAAATAAATCTTTTATTTTAGTCAACCACTTTGCTAAACGGTGTCGGCTAGTGGTCTTTCCTGCCTAAAGTGTACCACTGGTCATGTGATTTTTTTTTTGTTAATCAGGCACTAGTCTTCTAACATGGATGATCTTGCTTTTTGTGATAAAAAATGCTTTGTAATACATTAGTGGCAATCGGTATGTACACACAGTGTTAAAGATTTAGTCCCCAAACTAGTTTTTTGAAGCAAATACATTTTCTTGAGCATCTGGGCTCAACAAGAACAATTGGCTGTTTCTTACTGCTGCTGCTGCAAATGTGACCTCTGCTTGCTGATGTCTGTGCATGGGGTGGATGGCTCAGAGTAGCTCAGTGTGACCCTCTGTAAGCAGTACAGCTGTCTGTGAGACTACAGCCTCTGGCAGGTGATAAGATGTGGCTGGCGGCTTCATGTGTCGAGAGGGCACATGATATTGCACCCAGTGAAGTCACAATCATGGAATCGGATATGACTACACTGGAAGGAAAAAGGAAGAAGCAAAAAAAAAATAATAGAACAGATAAAAACATCAACATACACACATGGGTTTTGTACATTTGGCAAAGCACCATGAATCTGATATTATGAGTCTGGCTAATTCATCTCTGTCTCTCTTACTAGGGCCAGCACTGTGAGAAGTGTAAACCATTGTATGTTGGATCTGCAATCGGTGGTGGAGTGTGTCGGCCCTGTCGGGAGTTTTGCAGGGGAAACAGTGATGTATGTTTGTCTAAAGATGAGCTCAAGTTGGCACTGGAACACCCAAGGAAATATCCACTTGACCCTGATGGTGTAAGTGTGCCTGTCCTTAATCGCCCAGTTGCCTTTTTTGTCTATTATACTTGCTGTAACTTAAATGCCTCTTTTTCAGATTATAAAGTGGATATCAGAAGGCCCTACTGAGGATAATGCTGTATGTGTGAGCTGTCTGAACAACAGTGTTGGTGACAAGTGTGAGAGCTGCCTCAGTGGCTACTTTTTGCTGCAGGGCAAGTGTGAAAAGTAAGTGAGCTAGAGTGACAAAACACAAATGAACTGTTAGATTGTAAGAGTATAATGATTTGTAAGTATAAATACATACAATTATGAATAATTTTTTTACATTCCTTCACTTGATGACATACAATGTTATCATACTTTACCAACAACGTACATAGACAATGGGGGACCAGACTTGCCTTCTCTGTGGATGAAGAACATCCGTCAAACACATCCTCTATTCATGCCCAAAGATGAAAACCACCAGAACAAAATTCTACCATACAAACAACTAAAAGGAAATCTTAACCTCACCCCCCCACCCAAAAAATGCTTAACTTCTCAGAAGCACTAGCACTTAAAACGCTATATGAGATATGAAAAACAATTAAACTCTACACCCTCACAGTCACACAAACAACACTGTAATCTCTATACTTACAAGTAAAGAAAGCAATTTGACCCCAAATTGTAATGTTTAAAGACTCTATTATTGAGCCATAATGAAAGCCATAGCAGCTGACATTGGGTTAGGAAATAAACAAGCAAACTATAAGTTGTTTTCTTACAGTGTAATATTTTGTTCATGTCTACAGGTGTCAGTGTAATGGCCATGCAGACACTTGTAATGAGCATGATGGTACAGGTTGCCCCTGCCAAAACAACACAGAGACAGCATCCTGTCTAAGCAGCTCACAGAATGACCGCAAAGAGTGTTACAGACAACAGGTACTTCACAAATCATCAAAACTATGATACAGAATAAAGACCTATAGAGAGTGCATTTACATGTACAATGTATTGAAACAAGTAGTCAGTCTTCATATTTACGCACATGATGTATTTTGACTTAATACTTATGAATGTTTTTAAATACATCTATATTGTTAATAAACAAAATGCAAATATATGATTAGGCTTAGGTGGCGCACCAGAGCTGACTTTTTAAACTCGTGAGTTCGAATCTCATCTCTGCTACCAGCAGGCTGGGCGTCTACAGGAAAAATGATTGGCTCATTTGTCGGGAGGGTGTGTGATTATGACCTCTACATCTCTGCACAGGGATGAGGGATAATGGGATCAGTGTGTGGCTCTCTGTGCACAAATTTGAACTTGCATAGTGCAGGTGAAAAGATGCAGTTGGCTATTGCACACGTGTCTGAGGGGGTGTGTGTTAGTCACGGCTCTCCTCAGTCAGGAGCGGAAGTCGGCATCCATGGAGAGGAAACGTAATGAAACCTGGTAATTGGATATGATTAGATTGGAAGAATTAAATAGCATTAGTACTTTGTTGCAATTTACAGCTTCAGAACAGCCACGCTAAAAATACCCAAGGATTCTCTGAACTTGTAATACCAAAGAGAGAACATGGCCTCTTTGTCATTCATATATCATGTAACTTCTATTGTACTGATATAGTTTAACTTCTTTAACCATTCTCTTTGCCATGCTGTTTTTTAGTGTGCCAAGTGCAAGGATTCATTCAATGGCACCCCAATTAATGGCCGTCAGTGTTATCGGCAATTTAATGTGGACAATGAGTGCTGCTTTGACCCAACATCACAGGTCAACTGCTTCCATGAGCCCAATATCCGGAACCTGCCAATGGGACGCACAGTGTTTTTCTCTGCTCAGCCCAAGTTTACAAATGTGGACATTCGCGTCACTATTGACGTGACCTTTGGGGAGGTTGAGGTGTTTGTTTCTAACTCCCATGATACTTTCATTGTGGAAGTGGATCGGCAAACAGGCATACACACTATTAAAATTGCGGACGACGTAACCGCTGCACCCATAACCCGAGGAGACAAAGAGGTTCCTTTAGCGCTCTCGCCATTGAAAGTGAACGCAAATTTATCATCTTCTGCCATCCTTGGTTTGCATTCCAAACCACATGGTGCTGAACGGGAAGTGCGGGAGGAGCGAGCCGATGGCCTCATCACGTACATCACGGTGTGGAAGCCGCAGACAGTGTTGATTGTGCGTGGTGTGCGTGACCGTGTTGTTATCACCTTTCCACATGAGGTGCACTCGCTCAAATCCAGCCGCTTTTTCATTGCTCTGCGTGGAGTGGGCACAGATAGCCATGGTGGTGAGTCACAAGGGTTGCTGTTCCTGCGCCAGGACCAGCCGCACATCGACCTGTTTGTGTTCTTCTCCGTCTTCTTCTCCTGCTTCTTCCTCTTTCTGTCCGTGTGCGTGCTACTTTGGAAGGTTAAGCAGTTCTTAGACTTCCGGCGTGAGCAACGGCGCCACATCAAAGAGATGACCAAGATGGCATCACGTCCCTTTGCCAAGCTCACTGTCTACTTGGAGCCAGACGAGCCTCAGCTCATCTACCTGCCGTCAGCTGGTGGAGGCGGGGCTGTCTCATTAGCACATGTGAGGACTGGCAAAATGGGAGGTATGGTCAGTCGAGGGAGACCCGGTGGACTGTCGTACAAACATGATCCGAGTGCTGGTAGTGTGACACGCCATTATCACCACCACCCTGCCCTTGGTGGAGTCAACAGTGGACAGCATCTATCTTTACACTACCTGAATTCCCATCATTATGTGCCCAGCTCTGCCACCAACCCAACATCACACCACCACCATCATCACCTAGCTTCCCATAGCAGTTACCAGCACTTCTGTCGCTCTGACCCCTTCCTCTCACAGCTATTGGGCTTCTCCTATTCCTCCTTTAAGGTCGGGCCCATCACTCTTGAGCCCACTGATGATGGCATGGCGGGAGTTGCCACTGTCCTATTCCAGCTGCCTGGTGGCATCTTGGCACCTAACCGGGCCTGCCTGGGTTCTGCTCTGGTCACCCTGAGACAAAATCTGCAGGAGTATTGTGGGCATGGTGGAGCAGGTACACATCCTGGGGTCGGGGGCAGTCGAAAAGGAATCCTGGGCCACCAGCACCTTACCACCATGGCCATGTAAGGAGCAGAAAGCTGTCAAAGCAGAGGAAGAGCTGAACTGATGGTAATTCCTGGAGGATTGTAAAAATGTATAGAAATCAGCATGAAGAAAGCGAAAGTACATACAGAATTTTCAAAGCGTGAAGAATACAAAAGACGGTGGGTACATAGGTGGGCTGGGGTAGGGGAAGGTAAATTATGATTCATACAATGCAAATGAAAAAAGAAAGTGTTTTTTTTATAAGGGATGTATATTTATTGTAGCAGTGGAACTGATTAAATGAAATAGATGTGATCATATGTATACAGACACTTAAGTATTGCTTTATCTTTATGCTTTTTATGGAAAGCTTTGTGTGGCCATGGCGGCAGAATCTATGAAATGCACTACATTTATTTTTGTTGCTGCAGCTTTGCTTTGTTCTATGTACACTACTGAATTTAAAGCAAAGCCATCTTTGCCTGCACAGAGAGAGACTTCGACTTGATTCTTACTAAAAAATATTGCCCAGTGCGACTGGTGGCCTGTTGAAGAAACAAAATGTGCTTTATAACTCAAGAGACAATCCATCATTTAAACTTCATTTCAACATGTTCATGTGGGGAATTCTATTATATGATGTACATGTGATTGTAACTTATTTTAAACATGTTTATTAATAGTATTGTGCTTCAGCTTCTTACAAAAACATTGATTTCTGCTTTTTTACAGATCTAAAATGCATTTCAGTCTTTTGTGGATTATTATTATTATTATTATTTTTTGGTTCCTCATCATTTTCAGTGTTTAACTTGAATTCTATAGACTACATGAGGACATTCCTGGCATTTAAAAAGAAAAACCTCAGTGGTGTAACTGGTTTGTTAAAGTTGTGTTTGTAAGTGGAAACAAGTTCTCTATGACACAAGACAACTTGCATTTTAAAACGTACTACATGTACAATACTCTGCAGTATTTAAAATGGTAACATTGACTCTGGTAATGTCTTAATTTGTCATTTATATTTAGCACACACAGCACTACATGCTTAAACAACTGGATTCTTTGTTTTCTCAAAAACTGAACTGTTTAAAAAGTCAATATATGTTTATCCTCAATTTATATATATATTTTTTAAGTCTAAAATTGACAGCATTTATATTAGTGAGTTCTACAGTATTGCATTATGGCAGACATTTAAGATGGTAGTGAATTGTACTTGAATCCCAAAAAACACTTTTGTGAATGCAGCCCTGGACTAATTAGGCAATTTTTCCCTTTTTCAATAGATGGAATTCATGTTGAGTTATGAACTAAAATGTGGAGTCATTATCCTAAAAATGAAGGATGTCTGGTGCTCAGTGTTCCATTTCACATGCACAGGAGTTATCATGCTTTATTTTTTTTTATGTACCAGGCTTATACTATTTATGTAAGTATTATTAGCTTTATTTTTTCTTAAACTTTGTGAGTCAAAAGTGAAAGCTTTATGATAGTCGTATGCTACCTGACTTATTAAGCAGTATTTTTGTCCAAATGGGTTAGTGATTGTTTCACAAAACAATGGCTTCTGAAATGTATTTAATTTAATAACAACTGTATCTGTTGCTACACCCTAATGGAACAAGAACAGGCACTGAAAATTTAATAGTGGACATATGTGAATTATTTTTCCTAATAAATAAGGAAATCAAGGGAAAATCTTTATGAACATTTTGTTTAAATTATTTATACTTAGTTTAATCTGAAAGCCAAGAGGACAAAAGTACATTTTTCTCACCTTACTAGATGATGATAGTCACAATTCACAAATGGATTTGAGCATTGTTTTAGGAACCTGAAATAGCTACAGCCTGTGTTGTCAGGTTGTTTTTGGCCCAGTGTTACTACAACAGAACAATTTATGTTTGAAACCAATGCATGTACAGTACAATACAAGAAAGCTTTGTATCCTGTTGTCCTGCATTCATGCTATTTTATTTGTGATTCATGCTCATGTCTATAACAGTCTGACTCTATTAAACTGCAGCTAATTGTGGTTAAGAATGTTGTGTTCATTGTTTGATGAATAGTTAATTGGTAGATAAAGCCACAGGTAATACATTGTCACTGTGTATTATGATTTAAACAAGACACATATATCCTCTTAACACTGTACCTAATACATAAAACGTTTGACTTCTGAATTTACACAACCTCTTGATACATGCTCAATAATCCAGGTACACAAATCCAACAAACAAAAAAACAAAAAACAAGACAAATGTTGGCAGGCTGATAAGCGACAGGGCAAAAACACATGCAGACAAAAGCAGAACCTTAAGAAGTAAAAGTACACTCAGAAGAGAATTAAACCCGGGTCCCCATAATAAAAAAACCCCATATATTTATTATATATCTGAGATTAACTGAAGGACAGTGAAAATTCTTGCTTTGTGATCAGACAAGTCCATGTTTCAGCTCATCTTTGGGATATATGGATTCTACCATACAGACTTATACCTACAAAAAGTGCATCAATGGCATCGGCTTAGGTGATCTGGGTGAAAGTGAAGGCACTGCTGACACAAGGCTTATACTGGCATTTTTGAGAGACATACACTGATCAGCCATAACATTAAAACCACTTCCTTGTTTCTACACACATTGTCCATTTTATCAGCTCCACTGACCATATAGAAGCACTTTGTAGCTCTACAATTACTGATTGTAGTCTATCTGTTTCTCTGCATGCTTTGTTATCCCCCTTTCATGCTGTTCTTTAATGGTCAGGACCCACACAGGACCACTTCAGAGTGGGTATTATTTGGGTGGTGGGTCATTCTCAGCACTGCAGTGACACTGACATGGTGGTGGTGTGTTAGTGTGTGTTGTGCTGGTATGAGTAGATAAGACACAGAAATGCTGATGGAGTTTTTAAACACCTCACTGTCACTGCTGGACTGAGAATAGTCTACCAACCAAATATATCCAGCCAACAGCGCCCCATGGGCAGCATCCTGTGACCACTGATAAAGGTCTCGAAGATGACCAACTCAAACAGCAGCGATAGATGAGCGATCGTCTCTGACTTTACATCTACAAGGAGGACCAACTAGGTAGGAGTGTCTAATAGAGTGGACAGTGAGTAAACATGGCATTTTAAAACTGTCTGATCCACTCACACTAACACACCACCACCATGTCATTGTCACTGCAGTGCTGAGAATCATCCACCACCTAAATAATACCTGCTCTGTGGGGGTCCTGAGAGAGTCCTGACCATTGAAGAACAGGGTGAAAGCAGGCTAAGAAAAGTATGTAGAGAAATAGATGGGACTACAGTCAGTAATTGTAAAACTACAAAGTGCTTCTACAGGTCCTTCTCAAAAAATTAGCATATTGTGATAAAGTTCATTATTTTCCATAATGTAATGATAAAAACTCTAAACACCTGCAAAAGATTCCTGAGGCTTTTAAAAACTCCCAGCCTGGTTCATTACTCAAAACTGCAATCATGGGTAAGACTGCCGACCTGACTGCTGTCCAGAAGGCCATCATTGACACCCTCAAGCAAGAGGGTAAGACACAGAAAGAAATTTCTGAACGAATAGGCTGTTCCCAGAGTGCTGTATCAAGGCACCTCAGTGGGAAGTCTGTGGGAAGGAAAAAGTGTGGCAGAAAACGCTGCACAACGAGAAGAGGTGACCGGACCCTGAGGAAGATTGTGGAGAAGGGCCGATTCCAGACCTTGGGGGACCTGCGGAAGCAGTGGACTGAGTCTGGAGTAGAAACATCCAGAGCCACCGTGCACAGGCGTGTGCAGGAAATGGGCTACAGGTGCCGCATTCCCCAGGTCAAGCCACTTTTGAACCAGAGAAGCAGCACTGGACTGTTGCTCAGTGGTCCAAAGTACTGTTTTCGGATGAAAGCAAATTTTGCATGTCATTCGGAAATCAAGGTGCCAGAGTCTGGAGGAAGACTGGGGAGAAGGAAATGCCAAAATGCCTGAAGTCCAGTGTCAAGTACCCACAGTCAGTGATGGTCTGGGGTGCCATGTCAGCTGCTGGTGTTGGTCCACTGTGTTTTATCAAGGGCAGGGTCAATGCAGCTAGCTATCAGGAGATTTTGGAGCACTTCATGCTTCCATCTGCTGAAAAGCTTTATGGAGATGAAGATTTCATTTTTCAGCACGACCTGGCACCTGCTCACAGTGCCAAAACCACTGGTGAATGGTTTACTGACCATGGTATTACTGTGCTCAATTGGCCTGCCAACTCTCCTGACCTGAACCCCATAGAGAATCTGTGGGATATTGTGAAGAGAAAGTTGAGAGACACAAGACCCAACACTCTGGATGAGCTTAAGGCCGCTATCGAAGCATCCTGGGCCTCCATAACACCTCAGCAGTGCCACAGGCTGATTGCCTCCATGCCACGCCGCATTGAAGCAGTCATTTCTGCAAAAGGATTCCCGACCAAGTATTGAGTGCATAACTGAACATAATTATTTGAAGGTTGACTTTTTTTGTATTAAAAACACTTTTCTTTTATTGGTCGGATGAAATATGCTAATTTTTTGAGATTTTTAATTTTGGGTTTTCATGAGCTGTATGCCAAAATCATCAGTATTAAAACAATAAAAGACCTGAAATATTTCAGTTGGTGTGCAATGAATCTAAAATATATGAAAGTTTAATTTTTATCATTACATTATGGAAAATAATGAACTTTATCACAATATGCTAATTTTTTTAGAAGGACCTGTATATGGTAAGTGGAGCTGATAAAGTGGACAGTGAGTGTAGAAACAAGGAGGTGGTTTTAGTTATGGCTGATCAGTGTATGCTACCTTTAATTCCTAAATCATTACATATTGTAATTAAGGTGATGTGACCCAGTGGTAAACATGACTCTGTCCCAGCTTGTTTTGAGTGTGTTGCAGGTATCAATTTGTTTAACAAATAGATGTGGTCAGTCTTTTTTTCTGTTTAAGTGTTTTCCTGTACAAACTTTTTAGTGTGGATCGACATTGTTAACTAAAATTTTAAGTCGTCTCTTATTTGTTTCCAACCTATGTTTCGAAAAATGTGCCAATTTACACCAATAGTCCTCGCTCTCTCTGCTGCTATCTGTTGTACACGCTGTTGTGCCTGTTTCTGACACCCGCCTTTTTTTGATATCTGAGAGCCCCTTCTTCATCGCCTCCTTTCTGCCATGTGAGGTGGCATAGTGTATGTTTTATTTTGTAGTTAAGAATTCATTCTCACTGCTGCTGCGCCGTCCTGCTCGCTTCACTGCCGCTACTCTGCACTACACATCAACAGAGAGTGACTGCTTTAACTGCTGCTATTTTTCCTGCACGCTGGAATGAGAAAGCTTGCTTCACCAAGCTTAACCTCTTCCTGACTTTTCACTGTCTTAATTAAGGCCTTTAGCCTGTTTTTATTATGTCTCTTGTGTTTTCTGATGTAAGTGCCTTTTGGGTTCAACAGCTACTCTCCTGAGAAGGCTTCTCTCTGTTGGTTAGAAGGCACTGATGTTGGTTATTGATGTTCCAGTTTATTTCAAAGCTGTTCTGTGGGGCCCGAGGTCAGGTGTTTTTGCAGGCCAATCCATAAATTCATAAGGGCTGATCCAAAGTCTGTAGTAGCATATATTTAACTTACATATTTATTTATGCAGACAGTTAAATACTAAATAGATTTAGAAATGTAAATTAAAGAATAAAAATGTCTTGCTTATCCTAGTCAAAGGCCAAAAGCCCAAGTGTTTAAGCACTATTTGGGGTCTATCAATGCAAGTGCCTATGATGATCACCATCCTCTTGCAATAGGACCAGCTGGTTGGCAAAAAGACTGCTAGAAATTAGAATTAAAAACTATTGACCATGCCAAGACAGTGGAAAAGAGAAGTGTTTAATTCTGGCTTTACTGGCAGAGGGATTAAATGAGCATCAGGTTGCTTATATCCTTAACATTTCAAAAACAGTGCTTCATAGGAACAAGGTCAAGCAGCAGACCAACAGAGGGTGAAAATGACTCTCCACTGACTGGGATGACTGCCAACTCATTCAAATTTCACTCATCAATGGTTGAAACAGGATCCTATGGGCATGGCTGAAGTCATGCAAAGCTAGTAAAAGCCCTATGAGACAAAGAAAAGCCAAAGACCATAGGCTTGCAAAAGGCCATAAACGTTGGACTGTAGAAGACCGAAGACAAGTTATCAGGTTGGCCCAGCCTTTTGGTTGTTTAATGGTTAGACCAAGTGGTTCCCAAAGTGGATAACACAGGCAAATGAATGAGGCATGTTTGAACACTGCTATCATAAAATAGATAGGTTTGAAACAGGGCTCTCAGTTAAACGTTAGTCTTCACCAACTGAAAGCATAACTACCAAAGCAAAGACAAGGAAATATGATGTTGAAATATGAAAATATGTTGACAGCATTGAATGCTGTTACACAGTAAAATGTAAGAAACAATAACATATGACACTTTCCAAATTCCAGTGAAGTTAAGAAGCAAAAGACATTTATGTGTGTTGAAGTGGGGGATTGAAAATATTCTTATCTAGTCAAGTCAAATTTATTTATATAGCGCTTTTTACAATACAAACACAAGATTAAATTAAACTGAAAGTTGTAACTAGCAAAAAATAATTGGAGTTCATCACTGTTCAGTCCAGTCTGTGATAGTCCATTGTAAGTTCTGGACATTTTGGTGCAAACACGCCAGGGGGGCACTGCAGAAAATGTTTGAAGGCCATTACTTTAGACAGAGATCTAGCATCTTGCACATACTGTAAGTATAAATGATATTTAGGGGTGCTTCAAAAAAACTTAATTCAACATTTGTTTTTGTGAAGGACACTTGAATGAACCCATTCCTTCATGGCAACATTTTAAATAAAAATGTAATGTATACTTCTTTGTGGTGTCAAACTGAACTTGCAACATACTTTAAATAAAGAAATTAAACCACCACCAGAAGTATAGATTTGTTGCATATTACAGTGAACACACAATAAATCGAGCCATCCCGGATAACGACTGACTTGCATTGACTCTGGTCCTCTATTTATCCTACCAATTTCACAAAGGTGGGCTTAGGCGAGCCTCTTTTCACCTACTCCTATTTCATTCCATCTTGTCATTTGTTTATAACATGGGCCCCTCTTTCTCACACTTTACGGCCTCCTACCATTTGGTTCCTATACTTCCCCGAAAAACTATCACAGTGACTAAAAAGTCCAGCTGTGTGTAATTGTCTCTCTCACACATAGACTATACAAAAGCAGTAGTGAATATGACCAGAGATAAACGCATCTGACAAATATATCGGTGATTTACCATATAGGATAATATTCCAAAAATGATGCACTTATATTAATTAAATATTTAACTGAAAAGTCACTTTATCTTGCATAAAAATGTCCTATGTGACCACACATAAATAATATACATCTGGTTTCATCAAGTTTTGTGTACTCTGGATACCCTTCCAATCACCAGATCTGAATCCAGTAGGGCATCATTGGGAAGTGGTAGAAGTGAAATTTTGATAAATCTGTGATCTTATTGACAATTTTTTTTAGCAGTTTTATGAAGCAATCATGTCAACATGACCACAACCTCTAAACAATGTTTCCATATCGTTGTAAATCTATACCACAGCAATGGAGTTCTACTTGAAGTATGATGTTCATAATAAAATGACTTATTGTATAATAACACGTTTAATTTAGATAGGTAAATTAAGCAGACATCTTTTGTTTAATATTGTTGTCTAAATGGGTTTAAACATACTTTAAAATAGCACACATAACGCTGAGAAGCAGAGTAAAGTTGACACCTTTCTGTTACAGTGCCACTGTTATTTTGAAAAACAAACCTGTCCGCCATGTTTTGGATGCCTGGTTGATCCTGCCTTCACCACAACAGAAGCGCTTGTAAGTTTTATATTTTATTTTTACTCAAACCAGCCCAATACAAACAATTTAAAATCTCTAGATTTTGAGCCACATTTTAAAAACACATGAGTTCGGGTTGTTGTCCTATTTGGAAAACTAAATGGCGGATCTTTGGCGCAAATTGATTCGCTTGGTATGAAACAGGCTAATACACCGCTAATCTAGTCAGACAGCTCAACAGGAAGGTGAAGAAACACTAATGAACAGCTATTTTATTTTCTATTGTAATAATTTGTATTATTATTTCAGATATTTTGATCGATGCAGCTGCTAAATTCAATTAAACTGTCTGCTGTAAATATAAATTACTGTTCCGTACATCACACAGGGGTGATTGTGTGAAATTATTTTTATACCCAGAAAATGCTCAACAGAACAAATCAGTATTACAGCGTCAATATCTGTTGTTTATGAAGAAACAATAAAAAATAAAACAAAAAATTATCAAATTACTGCATCACTAAAAAAGCACTATAACACAAAACTCTTGCTATTGGTTGAATGCAAATTCAAGGGTATTGATTTCTTCTTAATTCATTTTAAAGGCCTGATTGTTGTGACCCCAAAACAACACAATTTCTCAACCCCTGGACTGTGCAGTGCTGTAAATATGTTACATGTATTTACTTAGCACACCAAATAAATGGTTTTGAATAGTCTCCTGCAATCCCATCAACCTTAAGTTTGAGAACTGTTGCACTTATGTGCTGTATGGTAGTGGTGCATTACTTAAGTTCAGGGTTCGGAGTCCAGCAGTACAGCAATTATCTAACCATTAAATATCAGGATTATCTCTCCTAATTATTGGTGTTCGATTCTTCAGCTAGTCACATTTATCAGTTTTAAAATCAGTCATATGAAATACATTATGTGACAACAGTTTGAGGAAGGCATGGAAAGACAGGGTTTGTTGAGTATAGTATGGACAGATTCCAGTGACCTGCACATATCCCTGCCCTTAACCACAGTAAACACCTTTGGGATAATTGGAAGAGGGTTATTAAGCCAGACCTTTTGTACTACATTAGTGCTTGACTTTACAATGCTGTTTTGACTAAATCAGACATCATTTTCAAAAATGTGTAGGCTGTTATAGTTGTTATGGTTTCGGAATCGGATGTCCAACAAACTTATTGTCAGATTGGCCATTCAGTACTGTGCTTGAATCTTTGCTCACCAGGACTGAGGTTGTGCACCCACCCACTGCTATAATGCTTTGCAGTTAAAGTACACTAAAACATTTCCAGATGTCAAATAATAATTTATCCTTTTTTGATGCTTAAAATGTATATCTCTGTATTTGAACAGGTGCAACTGGGCGTCATGATAAAAATAACCTCGGTCAGGAGTAAAAGACTTCTCAGAAAGCAGACGAATACTAACCCTAAGACCACACCTGCCAAGATTGATTCTTGTTCTGTAAAGGATAAATTGATTACCCTGGAGGCTGAAGAACCTCAGCATTATCCACAAAATGGAGTTAAAGACCTTGTTACTGATGATTACAGATTAGAGCTTCACCAAATAAAACCAGAGCCTGACCACTTTCAAATACAGGAACTCCAAAATGGTAACAATTATATGCAAACCGAATATTCTGATTCCAGAGTACATGTACAGTTTTCAATGCCGGAACCGGACCATATTCCCATAAATTTTGATTTAAAATTAAAAACTGAGTCAGACGTTTATACTGTAGTAGTTAATGAAGAAAGAAAACTGTCCTTAAAGGAGGAGGAAGAAGAAGAGGATGAAGAGGTTAAAGGGAAATTGGAGAGGGACAATGGTGATTCAGTGGTCAAGCAAGAGGCGACAGAAGTGGAATGTGATCTCAGACAGGATGAGGAAGCACGTAAGACAAACATTTTTTGAGTTACCCAGAATCCTCTGTTACAGTATGTAGTTTAATATGCACCCTAACCCTAGCATCCCCCAATTAAATTTTTATCAGTCAAAAAGGATTCGCATAGTACTTCCACTGACCAGATAATATTTGGATGGTGTAATAACATGGCAGTGTATTGTATTGGCATGAGTGCTGCACCTGATACGTATGCAAAATGAATAACTGTTACTCAGTCCACCGTTAATTTGATTTGTTATATTTTATGTTAAACGTTCCTCAGTAAAAACATTGTGCCAAAAGTCAGATCATAGTTCTTTAAAAGAAGGGCGGCACGGTGGCTCAGTGGGTAGCACTGTCCCCTCACAGCAAGAAGGTCCTGGTTTTGATTCCCAGGTGGAGCGGGTCGGGTCCTTTCTGTGTGGAGTTTGCATGTTCTCCCCATGTCTGCGTGGGTCCAAAGACGTGCAAGTGAGGTGAAATGGCTATACAAAAATTGTCTGTGACTGTGATTCACATTAAACTTGTGAACTGATGACTAAGTAATTACCTGTTCTGTCATGAATGTAACCAAAGTGTGTAAAACAACATTAAAATCCTAATAAATAAATACATAAATATGTGATAAGAAGGAATTTCACACTTTAGAGAAGGCATGCTCTAACCTGCAGTCACTCTTGGCCAGCAAGGGCATCATGCAAGTGGCAGGATTTGCTAGAGTGCATAAGAGCATTGGATATATTTAAATTGGGACAGTTCATTAGGGAAAATGCAATTTTTTTTGCCACATGCACTATGCAGGTGGCTGAGTGGGTAGCACTGTCGCATCACAGCAAGAAGGTCTTGGGTTCGATCCCCAGGTGGGCGGTCCGGGTCATTTCTGTGTGGAGTTTGCATGTTCTCCCTGTGTCCACGTGGGTTTCCTCCAGGTGCTCCGGGTTTCCTCCCACAGTCCAAAGACGTGCAAGTGAGGTGAATTGGAGATACAAAATTGTCCAAGACTGTGTTTGATATAACCTTGTGAACTGATGAACCTTGTGTAATGAGTAACTTCCGTTCCTGTCATGAATGTAACCAAAGTGTAAAACATGACGTTAAAATCCTAATAAACAAACAAACCACATGCACTGTGCACTACATCCATTCCTGCCAAGAAGGGCTGAACGCCTATACTGCGCGTATCGTCAACCGGTTTGAAGTTATTTTGACTGACAGCAGTCATATCATTTTAAATTCATATAAAATGTCATATAACGTCATGAAAAATAAACATAAACTGCAACATAAAAATCAGGCCTAGGTAATCTGCATAAACATTTCTTTGGGATTCTTGGTTGTGTATTAACATAATGAGATATAAATATAAGCATGGTTTTATGCTATAATAACTATTTTTAACTGCTTTTTTGAACTACTTCTTACTTTTGTTACACAAGAACAGTCCTAACCTACCTCACAGCCATAAAAATAAAGATGAAAATATAAAATGGACCAAAATATAAAGACAGATACATAATACCTATTGTTGCCATTAAATGGCACAAATGTGCTAAACGTGGCATTAAAATCCAAACAAACAATCTTCCTTTTGTTAGATTAGATGCATTAATTCACATGCATACACAAAGTTTGTGCCACATACAGTGTCAGCCACTGATTGTGCAAGTTCTCCTACTTAGAAAGATGAGAGAGGTCTGTAATTTTCATCATAGGTACACTTCAACTATGAAAGACAAAATGAGAAAAAAAAAATCCAGGAAATCACATTGTAGGATTTTTAAAGAATTTATTTGTAAATTATGGTGGAAAATAAGTATTTGGTTAATAACAAAAGTTCAACTCAATACTTTGTAACATAACCTTTGTTGGCAATGACAGGTCAATGACGGATCAGTCGTCCTGTCCCCTTTGCAGAAAAACAGCCCCAAAGCATGATGTTTCCACCCCCATGCTTCACAGTAGGTATGGTGTTCTTGGGTTTTTCTTCTTCCTCCAAACACGACGAGTTGAGTTTTTACCAAAAAGTTCCATTTTGGTTTCATCTGACCACATGATATTCTCCCAATCCTCTTCTGGATCATCCATATGCTCTCTGGCAAACTTCAGACGGGCCTGGACATGTACTGGCTTAAGCAGGGGGACACGCCTGGCACTGCAGGATTTGAGTCCCTCTCGGCGTAGTGTGTTACTGATGGTAGCCTTTGTTACTTTGGTCCCAGCTCTCTGCAGGTCATTCATCAGGTCTCTCTGTATAGTTCTGGGATTTTTGCTCACCGTTCTCATGATCATTTTGACCCCATTGGATGAGATCTTGACCCCAAGGGAGATTATCAATGGTCTTGTATGTCTTCCATTTTCTTACAATTGTTCCCACAGTTGATTTATTCACACTGACCTGCTTGCCTATTGTAGATTCACTCTTCCCAGCCTGGTGCAGGTCTACAATTTTCATCCTGGTGTCCTTCGACAGCTCTTTGGTCTTGGCCATGGTTGAGTTTGGAGTCTGACTGTTTGAGGCTGTGGACAGGTGTCTTTTATACAGATAACGAGGTCAAACAGGTGCCATTAATACAGGTAACGAGTGGAGGACAGAAGAGCTTCTTAAAGAAGAAGTTACAGGTCTGTGAGAGCCAGAAATCTTGCTTGTTTGTGGGTGACCAAATACTTATTTTCCACCATAATTTACAAATAAATTCTTTAAAAATCCTACAATGTGATTTCCTGGATTTTTTTTTTCTCATTTTGTCTCTCATAGTTAAAGTGTACCTATGATGAAAATTACAGACCTCTCTCATCTTTCTAAGTAGGAGAACTTGCACAATCAGTGGCTGACTAAATACTTTTTGACCCCACTGTAGGTTAACAGTAAACTCTTCAAAACCACATGCTATCCAGTCTAACAAGTATGTGACATTAGTACACTATCACAAGTGATGTATTAAATATTTTGACATGAGGCACATGGTTTGTGGTTTGGGACACTGCCTAGATTACTCACACATCTCATACTTTATTGTACTGAGCAGCTTTTAAACAACATTAATCTAATAACTGAGAAATGTACACTGCCATGGTTACAGTCTTCAAAAATATTTATAAAGAAGAGTCCTTACTGAAGAAGGCAATTTGTAATAAAAGATCAGATCAGTTTGGGGTCCTGTGGGAGTCGCTTTTGATTGAGAAGTAGTACAGAACAACAGTCAGTCATCGTATTTTCACCAAGTTCATGTGTATGGTAGGTGTAGCTTATAAAATAATGAATGTACATATCATATAGGTGTGCTTAATAGTTTTTGGTGAGTGTATATCATTTTATATTACTGTACTGTTATATTTTTGTCTTACTCATTAATTATTTTATTTGTGTTTCCATCAGCATCTTTCTTTTCCTGCCCATACTGCTCTGTGTCCTTCACCAACTTCTCATACCTTGAGAAACATCTAAAATGGACTCATCGAAACAATTACCACAACTGGATTAAAAACCAAAAAACACCAGAATGCATCAAAATAACTTCTGGGATGCTAAGCTGTTCCACCTGTCACGACCGCTTCTTCACCCAGGAGCAGCTCAACACACACATGCGCCGTGCCCACCTGCCCGCCCCAGCACCTATCCGAAAACGCCACACATGCCCGCAATGTGACCGCAGCTTTGACTACATTGGCAATTTGCAAAACCACTGCCGCAAGTGCCACAATCTCTCCACAGTGTGTAGCAACGGAGAGATTAGCTGTGCTCTGTGTGGCAAAAACTTTGCAGGAATTTGGGGCCTCGGACCTCATCAGTGCCACAGGCTTGAAGAAGAGCACGATTCTCATGTCGATGGAGACAAACCTCTGTGTACAGATCGTGGATTCCTGTGCCAACACTGTGGCAAGAACTGCACCACACTGCAGTGTCTGACCATACACATGCGCATACATACCGGTGAGAAACCGCACGTCTGCACTGACTGTGGGCACGGCTTTAAGGAGATGGGCAGCCTTCGCAAACATATGCTCATCCACACTGGCGCCAAACCCTACACCTGCCCTGAATGTGCCAAGAGCTTTGCCCGGATGAGCCACCTGAATACGCATTTGCGCACACACACAGGCGAGCGGCCGTACTCGTGCCTTGACTGCGGGATGACGTTCAGTCACAGGGCAACTCTGCAAATACATCGCCGTGTTCACTCCGGAGAAAAACCCTTTTTTTGTGAGGATTGTGGGAAAATGTTTTCAACACTGAATGGTTTAAAAGTTCATCATATGACCCACAACCAACAAAGGATCCACAAGTGTAGCGAGTGCCAGAAAACATTTGCGAGACCTGACGTGCTGAAGAAACACCTGCGAATTCACAACGGCGAGAGGCCATACGTGTGCACCGTCTGCAGCAAGAGGTTCAATCGCGTCCAGCACCTCACCAACCATCAGCGCACTCACACCGGAGAAAGGCCATACCGATGCGAAGAATGCGGTGCAAGCTTCGCCCAGTCGGGTGATTTGACCAAACATGTGCGCGGCCACACAGGGGAAAAGCCCTACGCATGCCCCGAGTGTGACCGCCGCTACAGTAACCCCGGTGACCTGGGAAAGCACAGGCGCACTCACAGTGGCCTCAGGCCTTACAGGTGTCAGCAGTGTGATAAGGCGTTTCTCATGCCACAACATTTGAAAACACACTCTCTTACACACACTGGAGAGCGACCGTTCAGCTGCCCACAGTGTGAGCGCACCTTTACTAGAGCCCACCATCTAACCCAGCACTTAACCACGCACCATTCCTAGTGCTTGTATTTTTGTCAGGACATTTTAGGAATACTACTTAGTAAGGAGCTACAAATAAAATGTTAATTTCTGCTAATTTTTAGAGATATCTTTTCATATAGGAAGATTATTTTGTACTTGAACCATTTGCACACTTTTGTCTTGATGCTTGGTTAAGATTTATATATATAATTTATTGTTTCTGTAGACCTGTTCTCTTTTAGATGAATTGTTCTCATAACCCAGTTCTCATTTAAAGCTACATTATCTCATTTAAAGCTACATACTGTTTTGACATATAGGGACTTAGAACATGTCACTTCTTATAGGCATATGTTTTTGCAAGCATAGCATCAGCTTTGTTGGTGATGTATCTGGTAGCAGTGAGCTGTATGCAAATGCACATTAAAGCAGCAAGTCGTGGCATGATGACACATTGTGCCAAACTGACCCAACTGCTCAGACTTTAGCATTTTTCTTAACATTTTAGGCTTTCAAGCTATTTGCAGTAGTTTGACACTACCAAAATAGAGACGTCTGTAATTAGAGTAAGGCTGTTATTTGATTTAAAGACATCTGATTAATTCAGGTAGATTTAAGCCCAGTAATAAAGTTATTTAACTTATGGGAACTTAGTAGTAGGGTGTTTGATTTGCACACGTTTATATGTAGGGATGTAACGATACACTCTACCCACGATGCGATACGATTCACGATACTGGGTTCACGATACGATTTTCCCCGATTTTTTTAAACTAAATGAAATTGAAGACAAATTATGACGTTTCCTTTTATTACTTCTATTTAAAATAAAATACTGTATTTGTGCTTATATTTAATTCATCTAAATAATGAATGTCCTTTATTTTATTAGATAGGTGCAAACTATGCAAAATAAATGCTACACATTTCCCTTATTCTATAATAAAAATATATAGCGCCAGTGCCCTCTGCTGTTTAAAGTGAATATCGATTCATCTTAAATGATTAACCGATTCAAATCGTGGCACATGCGCACCGATTTTTAACTGTCTGCCGGTGCACCGTTACATCCCTATTTATATGTATGAAAACACAGTCCACAGGCAGCGTTCTAAACAGTACATGACACTAATCGTTAACTTTTTTTAATGCATTTTCTCCCCATTTTCCTCCCAATTTCAATTTGTCATCCACTGCTGAGGGATACCCGATTGCATCCGAGGAGAGAGCATGTTGCTGCTCACTCTTTCAACACATGCACAGCCCTCTTCTTCTCGCCCTTGCATTCTGCACAGGCGTCCCTTCCGCCAATCAGGGTCCTTATACAGCTTATGAAGATCCCACCCACACTTAGTCCGGTCGTCCCGCCTTAGCAGATACGGTGGCAATTAGTATATGCTGCAGGCACTGCCGATTATGCCCAACCAACCGTTGGCTACACCAAGTTTCGAACCGAGGAGTTCAGAATCTCGACGCTGGTGTGCTAGTGGAACATCCTGCTGCGCCACCTGGGCGCCTAACCAACAACGATAACTATTTAAAGGTATGATACTGAAAATGCAATTTAACTAATGTCACTGTTTACCATCACATATAGAGATGCTTCTTTAAGATGAAATCATTATAAAATGTGGTTCTATTGGACGTCTTATTCAGATTACCAAAGTGCATGTATTAAACATGATGAATTAAACATTTAATAATAGTGTTTATAAACTTGACCTGCACTTCACTGCTGAACATTCAGTACTTCACCACGCTAAGAATTCTCATGACTGGCTGAGACTCAAAAAATTCAACATACTTTAAAGCATCAGATTATTGCCAAATTTAAATTTCTTGCAAACACACTTAGTGAGAGTTTAGTCGCAGGTTAGTGTTTAAAATGCTGAAAAATCTAGAAGAGTACTGTGCAAGACCAGATTTAGATGTTTAACATTATATCTGTTTATTAAATGTTTAATAATTTCGTTTTTATTATGTATCTGATGCAAAATTTTTGTATTTATGACTGAAATGCTGTAAAAATTGTTTCTTATGTCACATACAAATACTATGGGCTTTGTTAATGAAACATTATGAATTGATGTGGAAATCTTTGTTATTGACAGTTTCTCAGACATGCTTCTGTCCAATAAGACTTTTTCTTTCTAATCTTTACAAAATCTACATAGAATTATTGTTCTATTTTAATAAGATTCAAGTCACATAGCTCTCAGATATAGAATTGCAGTGCATGATTCTACATAATAAATTTACCAAGTATTTGTTACTGCTGTCTGTACAATTCATCAAAGTAAAGGATTGCATCTGCATTTTTTATTTAAATATCAATTTAAATAACATTGCCTAATTTGGTTAGAACAGGAAAGATTTTCTGTAAACAGATGATACACAGCAATTAAAATGACTTCGGCTTTTGTGGTTTACTGTGGCTGTGCATTATCTCTTGCATCATTTATGAGCTGTCATATCTCATCTCAGCAGAATGTTTTTCCTTTACATGTTGCTGGAAAGTTTGGAAAGTGAAGTGCTTTAACCTTGCTTTCTGTAACAGCGATACTAATACAACAAATGCGATGCTTCTGTTGCAGTAAGCTGATATTTAATGTAACAATTGATTTTCCCCACATGTAGTTAATTTTCCAACGATTTCTTCTCTGCTGTATTGAGGAAATATCGGCTACTGCTTTGTCTGTAGTTACCTTACATCAGGCATGGGTTTCATAAAAATTCATATTAGAAATGCATGCATCATTTATTGAGATAAATTGCAATTCATTATATGCAGAAAATAAGAACTAAGGCCAAAGCTGATCTGTTTAGAATAGTTAGTAAGCTCATATGACATACATAGCATAGCACAAAAGGTTTTTTGCTTTACGTTTGATTAAGAGTGCTTAAATTAATATCCAAACACGTCTAGCTGAGTAAATTGTGCAAGGTTTTAAGCACTAAATTGTTAGTTTATCTGTCAGTTAATCCTATGTGTCAAATGCACTTAAGTGCAAAGGTTTGGATCCCCACTGTTGATTAAAAGAACGATTTATATTTGGTTATGTATTGGTTAAAATGACGGTATGTAACCTTTATTGTAAAATTTTTAAACATTGGTCAAAAATGGCAGTTTTTAGGATCCGAAAGCAGCTCAGAGGTTATGAACAGTGGTTAGAAAGAGTGGGCAAGTTAGTATGGAATATCTAGGGCTACACAACATTCAGAAAGAAATAGTAAAGCTGGAACTAATTCCACACTGATGTTCACTATTAATATTATTATTAACATGCTTTATAATTTAACAATTTATTTTGGTACTTTGAGAATAGCAGAAATGCACTAAATGTCTTATTATAAATAAGTTATTTTTACTGTATGCAAACTATTGCACTTAATTGTAGTTGTCTTAAATAGCTTAAACCTGCTGCTTAAATACCTCACATGCTGGGCTGCTCTTCTGGTGAAGGTGTTGCTACAGTAGATATATATTGTCTCCCTTTTGTGATTGATGGAACTGATTTTAAAAGCCATTTTATTTGCTGCAGTAGTTGTCTTTCACTGACTGGTTCATTAAATAGCTTTAGGTAGACTAATGTTTTTGTAAGTGATGTGCACAGAAGGAAGTGACAAGTTAACTTATTGGTGTGTGTGTGTGTGTGTGTGTAAACATGATTTGTTTTGCCATTAATGCTGACCTCGGCTGTAAAATTCCTTATTGTGTATTTGTGCCTTGAATAAAAATGAAAACACAGAAAAGTGTTTTTTTATTTGTTTGATAGATTTTTGAATTGTTGGGCTGCTTAATGACATCAGTCATACTTGCACAAAGGCTCACTTACATTTACAAGCATTAAACTTATACAGACACCTAAAGACAAGAGATGGATCACTTGGTTGGTCAAACACCCTAAAACAGGTCTGCCTCGGTCAATGCTGGGGGAATTGCTTTATTATTTTTATGTCTACAATTACTAGGACAGCACAGTAACTGGTGCTGCGACACAGATAACAAAGATGTATTTAGGGCTAAATAATATTGAGTGTACCTCTGTTTAAAGCTGTAATCAATACTTCTTAAAGCATGTCCATTTTTCATTTAGCAAGCGGGTCTGTCTGTGAGAGGAGGGGCAGGGAGATGTCCAGCAGTGGTGAGTCATTCTTATTGTTGCTATAGTAACAATAACTCTAGAAGATGAACTTTAAAATGTACAGATATGATTACAGAATCAGTTACAACATTAAAAAAGCATTACAATCATGTCTGATATTGTTTTTTAATACATAATGGTGCAACAGAAAATTTTGCCTATTAAATAATGTAATAAATTGTTTAATTGTAGTAATTGTTTTACTATAGATATGTTTTACTATAGACCGTTTCAAATGAATATTCATGAGTCCAGGAAGTGACGTAGATGTTCCTAAGACGCTTCCGCTTGGTGGTAAACAGCGCTCAGAACAACAGCGATTGACCACAACTGCTTCAATTCCTTTGCGTTAGTTCAGGTCTGATTTATTGACAGTATGTCTAAATTAAAGTTAGGAACATGTTGTTCGGTTGTCGGATGTTCCCTCAGGCCGGGTACAAAATTGCTTTCAGAAATAAAGGTGAACAGATTTCCAAAAGAACGCACAGTGAAACGCTTGGATTGCTGCTATAAATAGTCTCAGCTCGCATCTCAGCATGTCTGAGAGATATCTCACTATGAATGTCAGCTCATCATCTAAAACTTAATCCCAGTAAGAAAGAGATGTTACTTATTCCTGGAGATCAATCTCCAACCCAGGGCCTAGTCATCTCTTTTTATGACTCCCAGATCAGACCATCTGATAATGTAAGAAACCTTGGTGACCTTCTCTCCTCATGTAGCCAACATGACAAGATCGTGCCAGCTCCTCCTCTACAACATCAGGAAGATTCGGCCATTTCTCTCCATGGAAGCCACTCAGAATCTTGTTCAATCACTTGTAATCTCACGGTTGGACTACTGCCTCTCTCTTTTGGCAGGTGCTCCTATGTCCTCTAATAAAGCCTTACAACTCAACCAAAATGCAGCTCCTCGCCTGGTTTTTAAACCAACCTAAACACTGCCACATCAACCCACTGTTCCGTTCTCTTCACTGGCTTCCTGTAGCTGCACGCGTTCAGTTTAAAACACTGATGCTCGCCTACAAAGCCAAATATGGACCAGCTCCAAGCTACCTTAGAGGTCTAATAAAACCCCGCTCTGTACCACGCAACGTCCGAGCCACTAGTCTTGCTTGAAGGAAGACAAGCATCAAGGTTCTTCTCTGTACTTGCACCCAAGTGGTGGAATGAGCTTCCCTTGACTGTCCGAACATCTGAGTCTCTTGCTGCCTTCAAAAGACGATTAAAAACTCACCTCTTTACTAAGCACTTAAGCTGACATGTACTTACTAATGCTCTTATTTATTTATTGCATAAAAAAAGGTTCTAACAGGGAGTTTCAGCAGATTTATATTCTTGGACTGTTGTCTACTTAAACTAGAGTAAGGTAATGTCTACTATGGAAGCACTTCTCTAAGTTGCTCTGGATAAGAGCATCTGCTAAATGCCGAAAATGTAAATGTTTATTTACCTTTTAACCTGTCAAAGATATGTGGACACCCCTCCTAGTGTTTAAATGTTTTAGCCACACCCATTGCTAACAGCTGTATAAAATCATATGAAATAACCTACATACTCCCAAATTTGTGGTAACAGTTGAGGAAACACATTACCTGCTCCAGCATGACCTTTGTGCCCCTGTGTACAAAGCTAAATCAATAAAGCCATGGTTTAAGTAGTGTAGTGTGGAGGAACTCCACAGCACTTACGTTAATCCCATTAAACACTTCTGGGATGAATTGCATTGTTGACTGTGAGCTAGGGCCTCTCATCCAACATAACCTCTACAAATGCTTTGTCAAATGACTTAATTCTCCCAGGCGCATTTTAAAATCCCTTGGACAGCTTATACAGAGTACAAACTATAGTAGAGGCCACAAGTCTGAGACCACTAGTGAACACATTTAATACAATGTTTTTTTTTTACAAATTACATTATAAACAAAACAGTTTGAATGAAAAGTAAAAAAAAAAAATCCCATTTCTGGAAAAGTTGAAACATCTTGTAAAACAACAAAACAAGAATCTGTGATTTGTTAATAATTTAAAAGTATATTTAACTGACAAAAGTACAAAAAAAAGATGTCCAAGGTTTTGGTTTTTAATTGTATTTTATTGATTGAAATTGAGATGTTACAGCAGCAATTTACAATTATCACAAACATCACACACCGACATTACAATGTGGTACAGGAAAGGATAAAAAAGTTTAAGACAGTAATGTAATACAAAAGTAAGATATATATATATATATATATATATATATATATATAAAAATATATATAAAAAATATAATAATATAAAAAATAAGAATATAAGACATCTAACAGAAAACAACTAAAGAGGCCTAAAAGGTGCAGTTATAGACATTGTGTGCAATTAAAGCTGTGCAAATAAAAAAACAGTACCATGTGCAAATTGCAAATCAAGTAGAACCATTTCCAAGGTTTATGGTCTTTTGTGGGTACTATAGGTTCTGCGTCTCTTGCACCAGTGAGAGTCATTATAGGTTGCCACAGCTGTGGGTAGAAATGACTTCCTGTAGTAAACATGAACAAATTTTGAATTTGATTCCAGGTAACCAAAGGAACAAAATAAATGTAAAATGTATATAAAATATTAAACATTCCACAATAATTAGGTAAATTGGTAAAAGGTGAGGGCACTAGGCCCCCATTTGCCCCCTTTGTGAATAAAGAACTGCTGTCCATCACATCCTCTATTCATGCCAAAAAATGAACACCATCAGAACAAAATTCTACAGTACAAACAACTAGGACATCTTTACCTTCAACTTAAATTCTTAGAAGTAGTAGGAATAAAAAATGCCATGTAAGATTTAAAGAATCACTTCAACTCTACACCATCACAGTCACGCAAACAACACCCTAATACCTATAAGTCTCTTAATGAATTCCTATAAACAAACAAATCGACCCCCAATTTGACTTTTTAAGGATAAAATATATTATTCAGCCATGATAATAGCCAAAGCAGCTGACATGACATTTAAAATCAAACCAACAAACTATGATTGGGTATAGATACTTTAAGTCTTTGCAAGCAAATATCACCAATTTGTGTCAAAGCTTGTGAGAAAATTGTCAATCATTTAAAACATCATTTCTCAACGCAATATTGCAAACAATTTAGGTCTTTTACCATCTACCATACATAATATTGCAAAGAGATTCAGTTAATCCAGAGAAATCTTAGTCCACACTGGGCCAGAAACCATGTGTGTGACCTTCAAGCCTTCAGACAGTATTGCATGAAAAATCTTCATGTTATTGTGATAAATTTACCCATGTGCTCGGAAGTACTTTGGAAACCACACAATCAGCTGCTGCTTCAAGAAATGCAACCTGAAACTCTATAATGCACAGAGATCATGTGTGCTGTGATCAGATAATTCTGTTTCATCTTGTTCTTTGTAAAAATGAATGTTAAGTTTTCCGTGCCACAGACAAAAAGGACCACTCAGACTGTTAAGTAACCTTCTAGAAAATGGTGCCAGAAAATCTGTCAGGGTCCATCAGTGCCAACAGCATGGGTAATCTGCATATGTGTGAAGATATAATTTTATGTAGTGCCATGAAGGTGATGTCTTACCTTGTGAAGTAGTTATTATATATACTGTTTAGTTATTTATTTACTGTGTAATAACTGAATAGTTATTTATTTACTGTTTATTATATATTTTATGCATTTTCTCCTCTTTTTCTCCCTTTTGGCACGTCCAATTGCCCGATTACGTCATGCTTCCTCTCCACCAATGCAGATCCCTGCTCTGATTGAGGAGAATGAAGCTAACCCATGCCCCCTCCGACACGTGGGCAACAGCCGTATGCATTTTGTCACCTACACTTTGATGAGTGCAATGCGGATCAGCCCTGTGTACGGAGAGACACACCCTGACAGCACTCTTTTCACGTCTATGTGCAGGTGCCGTCAATCAGCCAGCAGAGGTTGTAGTTGCATCAGTCATGAGAGAGACCCTATCCGACTTTAATATCCCACTCCTATCTGAACAACAGGCCAATCGTTGTTCATGTGGCCGCTCAGCCCACCTGGCAGGCAGAGCTGAGTCTTGATACGATGTGTTCAAGATCCCAGATCTGGTGTTCCAGTGTGTGTTTTTACTGCTGCGCCACCTGAGCGGCCTAAGTCCATAGTTATTTGAGTGAGACAATACCAGGTCTCAATTTGCATGCACTACAAACTTGTAGCTCTGCATGTGCTTGACTGGACTGCCTGCAGTCAAGACCTGTCTTCTTTTGTGGAGCATCATGAAAAAGAGAATCGGTCAATGGTGACCACAGACTGTTGAGCAGCTGAAGTCTTAAATTGAGCAAGAATGGGCAAAAATTCCACTTCCAAAACTGCAACAATTAGTATCTTCAGTTCCCAAATTATTTAAAAGTGTAATTAATAGGAGTACAGGCACAGTTGTAAACACACCTCAAAAGAAAACCTTTTTAGGGTGTTGCAGGCATTACATTATAAATTTGTTTATATTTGTTTATATTTTACAACATCAAATCAGAAAAAGTTGGGACAGTATGGAAAATGCTAATAAAATAAAAATGCAGTGTTCCTTACATTTACTTTGACTTTTATATGATTGCAGACAGGATGAACCTGAGATATTTCATGTTTTGTCTGGTCAACTTCATTTCATTTGTTAATATACCTCCATTCGTGCATTTCAGGTCTGCAACACATTCCAAAAAAGTTGGGATGGGGCAATTTGGGGCTAGTAATGAGGTGAAAAAGCTAAATAATGATGTGATTCCAAACAGGTGATGTCAAAAGCAGCATCCAGAAAGGCTGAGTCTTTAATGAGCAAAGATGATCAGAGGATCTACAGTTTGTCAACAAATGCGTGAGAAAATTATTGAAATGTATCAAAACAATGTACCTCAAAGAAAGATTGGAAGGGATTTGCATATTTCTCCCTCGACAGTGCATAATATCATTAAACCATTCAAAGAATTAGGAGGAATTTCAGTGCGTAAAAGCCAAGGGTGCAAGCTTAAGCTGAATGCCCGTGATCTTCCATCCCTCAGACAGCACTGCATCAAGAACCACCACTTAACATTAACTGATATAACCACATGAGCAAGGGATTACTTTGGCAAACCTATATCAAGCACTACAATACAGAGTTACATGCACCTAAATGCCACTTAAAACTTTACTGTGCAAAAAAAAAGCCTTATGTTCACCATGTCTAGGAGCGGCGTCGACTTCTCTGGGCTCGGAGGCATCTAGGATGGACCATCACACAGTGAAAACGTGTATTGTGGTCAGATGAATCAGCATTCCAGGTTTCTTTTGGAAAAAATGGACGCTGTGTGCTCTGGGCCAAAGACCAAAAGGACCATCCAGACTGTTATCAGCAAAGTCCAAAAGCCAGGGTCTGTCAACTTTTTCTGATGTGGGGTTGTATATATAAATAAGTTAAGCAGTGAAAACAGTAAAGATCTTTTTTTTGGTGAATTTGTCAGTTAAGTAAAGATTCGAGATTATTTACAAATCAGACTCTTGTATTTATTGTATTTTGTATGTCCCAACTTTTTATGAAAAAGGGTCTGTATACAAGTTTTAGAACTTTATATTTTTACTTGAAAAGCAAGTAAGCACATTTGTGAAATTCACCATGTCAATTTAATTGCCACACAGACACGTGTTAAAGTTAATAGATTTGTAATTAATGTTCACCTGTAATTGTTTACAGTAATGTAAATTAATGTATTCATTACATTAAATAATTTTAAGAAGGTCCTGGGTTCGATCCCCAGGCGGGGCGGTTCAGGTCCTTTCTGTGTGGAGTTTGCATGTTCTCCCCGTGTCTGCGTGGGTTTTCTTTCGGCAGTTCAAGTTTCCTCCCACAGTCCAAAGACATGCAAGTGAAATGAATTGGAGATACAAAATTGTCCATGACTGTGTTTCACATTAAACTTGTGACCTGATGAATCTTGTGTACCGAGTAACTACCGTTTTTGTCATGAATGTAACCAAAGTGTGTAAAACATATTCACTTTATAATTCATTTTATAATTTATATTTTACAGCTGTTGTAACTTATAATATATACCAGCCTTGTAGTGTTAACCGAAATAACATTTCCATCTGCATCCTCAGGTCCTGTTTGGTGTTGTGTGTTGTCTGAGTACAGTAGTGTTGTGGTTATACAGATACTTGTTTGTACAATGTGAATCTCTGTAGTGTGTACTATTACTTTTGACTTTTTGATTTATGTAACTTGCTACTGAGGCCTTAATTTCCTTCGGGATTAATAAAGTATCCATCCGTCTGTCTGTCCGTCCGTCCGTCCATCCATCCATCCATCCTTCCATCCTGTTAAAATCCTAGTTGTCCCAACTCCTAACCCCTGCAAATAGGTGAGGAGGGACTTGTACATAATTAATAGCTTTTATGGGGGCCATATTAATGCCCATGGTTTTGAAATAGGGTGTCCAACAAATTTATAGTCAAGTGTCAACATATTTTTGGTCATAGGGTGAATGTTAACAGTTCCCATCCTAATATTTAAAATGTGCTGATTTTGAAGCAGTTCCTTTTTTAAAGCACCAGGGGGAAACAGATAGCTGTCAGTAGGTGCTTTGGGAATACTACCGTAAAGATGTTTAATGTCTTTTCTCACTCCCTTTCCCTAGGTAGTAGCTGTGGACACAGATTTGCAAAATCATGTTTCATATAAATTTTAACATTATTAATTATCAGTGCTTGATTGCAGCATACATAGAAAGTAATCCTGGCAAAATCCACATTAATGGGGCAGATTATGAAAAAAAATGTATTACTGTATTTTCCAGACACACCATATTACTTACACAGGATGGACAAAATAACATTTAATTATGTTTATATAGAGAATATATAGGTCATCCATTTACCATTAAAACAACTCTAATTCATTTTGAGTTCTGGATGGTTTAGGATGTTAAACCATTCTTCAGTAAGAAAATCTGACAGCTGAAGAAGCTCAGTCTGTGCTACAAAACTTCTCAGGTTTACTCACTCACTCACTTTCTTAACCTCTTATCCAGTTAGGGGTGTGGGGGATGCTGGAGCCTATCCCAGCTTTTCAGTGGGTGCAAGGCACACAGTAACACCCTGGACGGGGCGCCAGTCCATCGCAGGGCAGACACACACACACACACACATACACACCCATTCACCTATAGGGCAATTCAGTGTCTCCAATTAACCTGACTGCATGTTTTTGGCTTGTGGGAGGAAACCGGAACTCCGCACAGAAAGTACCCAGACCTCTCCGCCTGGGGATGGAACCCTGGACCTTCTTGCTGTGAGGTGCCGCCCACTTCTCAGGTTCAATAATGTTTACATTTAAAGACTGTGGAGGACAAGCTCGCACCCAAAACACTCGAGTAATTTTAGCAGCATGTATGTGGGTATTATTTTCCAGTGAGAACAATGTTTTCACTATATGGTGCTGGTCCTGAAAATGTTGTTAGCTGTTATGCGCTCATGCAAAGTAATTATTAAATAAAGTTTTTCATGAGATGCAAGTCCATGCAAAAAACAGAGTAAAAATTTAGCCATTAGACAATATTAACTTTTCCATTGTTTACAGGTCTATACACAAAATTATGCACGTTCAAACATTAACAGGTTTTTGATTGATAGTATTCAGTAAAGTCTAGCTTCTTTTAATTTACTTTTTAATTTTTTCTTTTTGTGTGATAATTCATGTTCAGTGACTTGTAAGACTTTTTTCCCCTTAATATTGTCCAGTGTTGGTGGCAGATGCACTTTGGACACTCCCTATTTGGCCTTTTTGGACTCTATTGTCTTATGTGACATTGTCTGAGCTTTTACACATTAATTTGCCTGTGTAGCTTTGTTTGTTAATTTGTCACTTAAGCCAAGGTTTTTTATGTGTTGATCTGTTTTTGTGTGCACCGTTTTGGACAGCTGGCATAGACAATCATAACCATCCATTTGTATGTAATACATGTAGTTCTTTCTTTAAATAAGAGAACTACTACTGTAATCCTTATACATGCTGTTTAACGATATCAATGTGCTGGCAAATAGGCCTTCTATTGACTGCAAATTTAAATTATTGATATATTCTCTGTATGAAATAGATGGATGCTTGTTTAGTTTGAGTCAAAGACCATTCAAGTGATTTCTTGAAGCTATGTTTTATTGGCATCTTGACTAGTATCATATTTTATACAAACAGTCATTTTACGGAATGATAAAAATCTGCTCCTCAGCCTTTAAAAATGTAATTTTATCGCTTAAATCTATCAAGCTATTTCTTCGTATTGGAAAGTCATTTTCTTGGCCCTCACCCTTAGGCCTTTTGATATTGTCGAAAAATTAAATTACACTCATGTTGGATCCAATAAATATCCCACTTGTCCGAGTATTTTTTTGTTCTTTGTTTTGCCGATGTAATTTAAAAAGCCAAATTCTGACCAGATTTACTGCCTATACATTTGTCAAAAAGAAACATATTGTTGGCTTTAGTGAGCTGGTGTCATGGTGTCGTCACACTGCAGTGGTTTTGCTGCTCGTTGGCCCTGGAGGTCAGTGTGTGGGAAGAGCTTTGGGCTCTCAGGGTCTTTACAAGGATTTGGGATGTCTTCACCCATGTCCCCTTGGGCTCAGCCAAGACTGGATCCACTTCTCTTATTTATAAAGAGGTCAGAAAATGGGTCAAATCTCCGATTTTTTGCTCCCTGAATAACCCACGTCGTGTGTGTGAGAGAGGGTCTGCGTGGGTGTAGATAAAACTGTTTATTTTTAGATGGATGTGTTTTTGGGCCTTTTGTAGGGTTTTCTTGGCAAGTGTGTCTTTCCAAAATGCCTAAAACCACAGACAGGGAAAAGGGAGAGAAGTGGTGTATTAAGATGAGAAGGGCTACGGGGTGACTGCTTAGTGCTGTAAGTAAATGGGGTTGGTGCTGTCAAACTAAAAACGAGGTGCTTCTCATATTTTATTAGCTTCACTGCATTTAGCACTTGTTGTCAGCTTTGCTTTCATCAATAGTAGAACTCTTAGCACAGTGCCCTGCATCTAGACTGCCTCTGATGAAACTTTACTCTGTAATAACTGACCAGCTGGAGCCGCTGGAATGTTTTCCTGTAACCGCTGTCCCCACTTCACTTTCTCTCCTTTTCCTTCCTCTGTTGGCCCCTTGGCTAACCTTTGGCTCTGGATGTCTGTTTAGCGTGGGGTTATAGATGTTGAGGGAGAGGGAGACTAACAGCGTGTGCTCCCCTGTTCAGTAAATATGAACTGCACCCAAACGGACAGCCTCATTTATCACAGGGGAAAGAGAGCCAGAGGCAGAAAGTGAGGGAATGGGTAACTGGGAAAAGCGACATGGCTTTGGGTTGCTGAAAAGCAAGTAAACTGGATAAAAGCAACCGCTTGCAGGTAAAAGCCCCAACACTACAGGATGATAGAAAGAAAAGAGCAATCTCTGTTAAACTGGAATTTAGATCGAGGGTCACTTAATCTCAAGTCAGAGTGTAGTGGAAGAAGACGTATAGATCACAGTTTGTAATCTGCTTCTGATTGTAGCCCTGCAGCTAATCCTCACTCCTGAACACAGCTACCAACACAACAGGTAACTGCACCTAAAAGTATAAAGTCATTAATTCCTGCATTCAGTCAGGCTTTCATTCCTGCTGCAGAATGATTTCTTTCTACTTTCAAACACTTTCTTTTACTAGAGGCTGTAAAAGAGCCTATTTTAAAAATTGTATAAACATGAAATCAGTTCACAATTATAAAGTACTTAAGTATGATATGATACAGCAGACAGTAATAAAAACATGTTTTTAATCAGATTTTTATCTATATTCACTGGCAACTTGGACAATACTAAGTAGGACCATTTTGCTCTCAAAACAATGTAATTCTTTGTTTTGTAGGAAACCTTCCATTGAAATTTTGGTCAATGTTGACATATTTACATTGGGACAGTGGTAGCCTAGTGAGTAGAGCTTTGGGCTTTTGTAAAGAGGTGAGGTAGATTGAGCCAAAAAGTCCTCAAGAGGCTCAAAAGTCCAAGTTCCCAGGGCTATTGTTTTATTTGCACACACAAGAAATATTTACAAACGCATTGATGGATAAAAACCACAGCTGGTTAACATAAGTAACCCCATTGACCTCCGTCAACTAAAGGCAGTTACCAATCAGCAAAGACATAGACCATAGCAGTCTCACTAAGACTTTCCGCCATCTTTCCCCCTTCACTCCTTACTTCCTCCTGCTTTAACAAAAAGGCCCCTCCCCCTTAGAACCTGGCGGCCAATCCTGAAGCAGGAGAAATTAGAGGGACATTTAAACACAGACAACAGATCACATTCATATGCCCATATCATTCAGTGTACACATTCATTCATAATACATAACGCATATGCAGAACTTAAATCAATAATTCAGCTAGCTTTATTCATTATTCTGTTCTTTTCAGGTATCTTCTACACATCAAAGTCCCGGACCAGCACTGACCTCCACCGACACTTGGATCACCTCCAAACAACAGGTAAGTACCTATTTATTTATTTACACTAATTACATAACATAACATAATCTAGTCTTGGAGATGTGTAAGGAGTACTTACATCATCACAGCTACTCATTAGAAGATTGTGTAATCTTTGGCTCAGGGTCCATAACCCTGTCTGCTCCAGGGGCACCGTACAATGGCTGACGCTATGCTGTGACCCCAGCTTCCAAACAAGCTGAGATATACGGAAAACAAATGTCAATGTAGAGTACATGTGTATATACAGTACATACACTGATCAGCCATAACATTAAAACCACCTCCTGGTTTCTACACTCACTGTCCATTTTATCAGCTCCACTTACCATATAGGAGCACTTTATAGTTCCACAATTACTAAACGTAGTCCATCTGTTTCTCTGCATACCTTTTTAGCCTTCTTTCACCCTGTTCTTCAATGGTCAGGACCCCCACAGGACCACCACAGAGCAGGTACTATTTAGATGGTGGATCATTCTCAGCACTGCAGTGACACTGACATGGTGGTGGTGTGTTAGTGTGTGTTGTGCTGGTATGAGTGGATCAGACACAGCAGCGCTGCTGGAGTTTTTAAATATTGTGTCCACTCACTGTCCACTCTATTAGACACTCCTACCTAGATGGTTCACCTTGTAGATGTAAAGTCAGAGACGATCGCTCATCTATTGCTGCTGTTTGAGTTGGTCATCTTCTAAACCTTCATCAGTGGTCACAGGACGCTGCCCACGGGGCGCTGTTGGCTGGATGTTTTTGGTTGGTGAACTATTCTCAGTCAGAGACAATCGCTCATCTATTGCTGCTGTTTGAGTTGGTCATCTTCTAGACCTTCACCAGTGGTCACAAGACGCTGCCCACGGGGTGCTGTTGGCTGGATGTTTTTGGTTGGTGAACTATTCTCAGTCCAGCAGCGACAGTGAGGGGTTTAAAAACTCCATAAGAATTGCTGTGTCTGATCCACTCATACCAGCACAACACACACCACCACCATGTCAGTGTCACTGCAGTGCTGAGAATGATCTGCCACCCAAATAATACCCACTCTGTAGTGGTCCTGGGAGAGTCCTGACCATTGCAGAACAGCATGAAAGGGGGCTAACAAAGCATGCAGAAAAACAGATGGACTACAGTCAGTAATTGTAGAACTACAAAGTGCTTCTCTTCTATATGGTAAATGGAGCTGATAAAATGGACAGTGAGTGTAGAAACAAGGAGGTGGTCATAATGTTATGGCTGATCGGTGTCATTTATAACATAATATATTATTATATATTATACTACTGTATTATTTTCAATTTGTTTTTGTGAACTTTCCCATTTCTGTGTGATCCTCTCTTGTTTCCATATATATGAAAGTAAGAAGCTCATTTTATGGGTTGCCCAGACACATAAAGTAGTGTGGCAGGTTTATACATACATTTATTTATTTATTTTTTATTTATTTTTTTACAGGACGCAGCCCAAATGCACCTGAATCCAAAAGTAAAAAAAGCTTCATCAAGCCCTTAGTATTATTTTCCCTGTTTGACTATAGTATTACATTAAATCGACTGGCAGTAATCCTCTCCTACAGTTGAACTCAAAGGGTTACATACACCTGTAAGAAGCACTTCCAAAAAAAAGTTGGAAACATACTGTTGTTATGTAACACAGTCTACCACTGCATCAAGAAATATAACCTAAAATTCTATTACACAAATAGCCATACATAAATTCTATGCAGAAGTGCTGCTGAATTATCTGGCCCTGAGCTAATCTTTGATGGACCCAAATACTGTGAAAATGGGTGCTGTGGTCCCTTTTTAAGCTCATTTCTGTAAAAACAAACAACAAATTCTCAATGCCAAAGACAAAGACCATTCAGACTATTATTTAAAAATAATTTGGGGGTGCGTCAAGCCTGAGGCATGGGTGGCTTTGCAAACGTGTGAAGGAATGATTGACACAATGGTCTCTATTTGAAATTTAAAGAGACATATGCTGACATCAGGACGATATCTTTTTACCAGAAGGTCCATTGTTATAATGATTAAAAACGTGACTTCATAGACATACCGCAGGGCCATAATCACAATTTAAAGTCCCCAACAGTATTTAGGTATGCTCAAATGCTTCCTCCAATACACTGATGTACAAATAATAAAGAAACATATTCCACTCACTAGCTTTAAATGGGTTCCCTGAACATATGTTTGGTCAAAAATGCCACTGTGAAAGAAAGAAACCACTGCTCCTGCCCTTCTTATGTAATCATCAGCAAACTTAGTATAGCCTAAAGGTATTTAAAAACAGGATCTTTTTTTTAAGTGGCCACCTTTAAAGAACACATCACCAGTGCTGGGATTTTGAACTCTCCTAATTTGAATCTCAGCTCTGCTACCGGTTGGCTGGGGACCCTTTAGTGGGCACAATTGGCAGTGCCTGCATCAGTCAAAAAAAAAAAAAGGTCAAATTTGGCCACTAAAAGTCTGCTGGGTGAGGGTGCCCAGGTGGCGCAGCGGGAAATTCCGCTAGCACACCAGCGCAGAGATTCTGAACTCTTCGGTTCAAAACTCGACGTTGCCACCGGTCGGCTAGGTGCCATCTGGTGGGCATAATTGGCAGTGCCTGCAGGGCGGGGTGACCAGACTATGTGGGTGGGGTCTTCAAACACTGTGTAAGGACCCTCATTGGCAGATAGAGAGGCGTCTGTGCAGAGTGCATAGGTGAAAAAGGGTTCCGCTAAGGGCTTCGCGCGGGTCGGAGGAGGTGTGAGCAGCAATATACCCACCTCGACTGCAATCAGGGATCCTCAGCAGCAGAAGACAAATTGACTACACTAAATTGGGAGAAAATTGGAAAAAAAGGAAAAATAAAATAGAAAAAAAAAGTCTGCTGGGTGGTAAAAGACTGGACTGAAAAGGGGACAGGGTCTTCTACAGTGTGTAAGGACCCTGGTTAGACGTGGAGGAATGCAGAGATCAGTGTGTGACTCTCCATGACTGAGACTGACTATAAGCGTGAATCCACCGAAGTGTGGGATGAGCAAATAAGAACGGGTCGGTGGACTGTGCACACGTCGGCGGGAGTGTGTGTTGGCAAATATACCCTCCTCGGGCACAACTGGGCTACGCTAAATTGCCAGAAAAAATGGGAGAAAATGCATAAACAAAATAGCAAAAAAAAGAAAGAACACTTCGATGTGCCAGCATCTTCAAATTCATGGCAGACCTGATTTTTAGATTTTTGTAATTTGTCTTTTAGCAAAAAGTGTTTTAATAGGGTTAGCATGCAAGTCCTGTTTATATGGGAACAACGAAGCTGGCAACCATATGCACTAATGAGGCATTAAGGAGTTCATGTCACAAAGTTAAATGAAATTAAAGAACTTTCCCCTTCACTCATATTTTTAGAAAGCCCTTAATTAGCCAATTTGAACAATATAGTATGTGTTATTATTTACTCAGTGAAAGGTAGTTGCAGAAATCATGATGGCATGACATACATGCTTCTCATGTATGTAATCTATTGGCAGTAGGGAAAATCAAATTTCCAAACTGGTGATTTATAATTGAAAAGACACTAAAACAGATTTTAGAAGGCACATCATAATTTGGGGCATTAAGACATAAAGGTATATGCAGTGGGATTTTATAGTTTGCTGTTGTTCTGTCTCATAAGTTATTTAATATTCAAATGCAAAGCAAGAATACCCTGAACAGGCTGCCAATTCAGATATGGCCAGTTGGCCAATCATGTCTGTGTAGATCACAGATCATCGACCTATTACCAATCTCAGCAGTGGTGGGCTATTGTAATAGGCCGCTATGCCACCCTAGGACCCCAGTATCAATCATTCAAACAATAAGCTTTAGTAACTGTTTTATTCTGCTGCACTGGGTCCAGAGCCTACCCTTTGGGAATACACCCTGAACATACAGCTAGAGAATCACTGGGCGTTAATCACTTAGTCACATTTACTCACACCTAAGAGCAAACAAGAGTAGCCAGTTTACATAGTGGAATGTTTTGGGATGTGGAAAAAATGCAGAATTCAAGGTTTACCTCCTCATTAACCACATTCAAGATTTATCTACTCATTAACCAAAGACAGAGTCTGGCAGTGATGTTCTCACTGTAAATGTATAATTTGTAAATTGCTAGTAAGTTGCTTGGTTCTGGATCAAGAGAATTAAAAAATAAAAAATATGTAAAGGAAAATTAATTATTTATACTTGTAATTACGACACCTCTTAATGGAAAGAGTCTTAGAGATCAAGTTATTAATAGAATAATTACTACATCAGTGATAACTGTCTGCCACCAAGGACCAAATACAATGCCCTTGTATCTGCAGGGATTCCATTGTGTGACCCAATTATTCCCCACAGACCAATTGGCAGATTTATGATACGTGAATTAGCTCCCTTTGTAGAACGTTTTCCCAGAGCGGACATCAGACATAATATATAGGCAGTTGACAAATTAAAGGGGAACAGTTTAGTCTCCTCTTCTCATTTGTAGGGAATGAAACAGCTTGTGCCTGGGCAAAGACTGACAAAGGAAGGCTGGAAAATGATTTCTTCAAAAGATTCTCTCAACTGGTTTACTGATAATGGTGGTGGTGATCACTCTCTGACACATACAAAACCTCCCAAAGGTAAAAATAATAATCATTAATTTAACACACAATCTATGAGCCATTTAAATTAGCTAATACATCTTTTGGTGTGTATTTTTACTGAAAATAAAACTACTTGGGAAAACCCCACACACAGCGTCTCTTCAAGTTCATCTTAATCGTCTGCATTTGTTCATTATCATTTCTTTCCCTTTCTTCTGCATATCCATATCATGGTCCATATCATCCACTTTTTGGCCTCTTTTTTCTTTCTCTCTATCTATATTTCCCAATTTCACGAAGAGACAGAAGTGAGGGAAGATGATGTGTGACAGTCGCCATATTTCGATCTTCTGTCAGCAAGATTAATATTGACACAATGAGTATCTTACCAGGGGCCATTTGGCTTCGTGTGATGTGTATTTATTTCATTATTCTGGGTTGGGGCAGTTTTTCTTAAGAATCAGATGGTAACTGATGTCCAGACTAAAATTGATAGAGTGTACTGTGGCCTGAGATAAGTCAATTTAGCTACACTGGAGGGTGTCTTTACTGTTGCTTTTAAGTTTACAAAAATATGACTATTGTTTTAGTTTTTGCAAATGATTCAGATATTTAAGATAAATCAAAGATTAAAGATGTCTATTTAGGAAGACTTAATTATGTATGTGACAAATGTTTAAATCAGTATTGGCAACTTATGTCCTAAAGTGCATGAATCAGGGCGGCACGGTGGCTAAGTGGGTACTGGGCACTGTCGCCTCACAGCAAGAAGGTCCTGGGTTTGATCCCCAGGTGGGGCGGTCCGGGTCCTTTCTGTGTGGAGTTTGCATGTTCTCCCCGTGTCTGTGTGGGTTTCCTCCGGGAGCTCCGGTTTCCTCCCACAGTCCAAAGACATGCAAGTGAGGTAAATTGGAGATACAAAATTGTCCATGACTGTGTTTGATATAACCTTGAGAAGTGAGGAATCTTGTGTAACGAGTAACTACCTTTGCTGTCATGAATGTAACCAAAGTGTTAAACATGACGTTAAAATCCTAATAAACAAACAAACAAACAAACAGCATGAATCAGTTATAAAACAGTACTGAATTTCTGAAGGTACTTAAAAATTATTTTGTTTCTTTATAAATGCTGATTTTGCAGGTCCAAAGCCAATGGTTGGGTTTTACTAGGTGGAAGAGGCTCAAGCTCTCAAAAGGCTTAAACTGTAACCAGTTTACCAAACCCAAACTGTTTACTAACACAAAAGTGACTGTAGTGTTCTGTACACAGTTTAAACTCTTTTTACTTTAGAAATGAGAAAAGTAGGTGCTAATACAGATTTTGGAGCCTTTTGTTAGGTAAATGCAATGGACCCACTGCATCATTATTATTTTATTTACTTTCTCTTAAATACACTTTGATTTTTATGGTCCTCTTAGGGCCCTACTGTGTTCTCTTGGTAGTTAAATGGAAACAAATAGCCCTGTAAGTGTGCAATTACAACAGATAGGTAAAAGGAATTATTGCCACGAGATTGCCACGTAGAAACGAAAAAGGAAAAGCGATGGTGTAAAAAAGACAAGAGCCCGGAGGTTAAACAGTTATCTCTGAAGACTTTTATTGTCTCCTCTCCTTGCATCATGTGACTGCAGCTCGTGAAGGGGGGCGACAAATAAATCTACACAGAGGAACACGCGAAACCAAGAGTGAGAGTGAGAGAGTGAGAGAAATGAGAAAATAAATTACTCTGGAAAGATATGACGATGGGCTACACATGGCTTTAAATCTAAAAAGGAATTTGCGACACACTGCCAATTTGTCACTCCGCTTTCTATGTTTGCAACCCATTTCTTTTTCTCAATACTTTTCTACAGCAGTCTACTTTTCTCTACAAAGGCTTTATAATATATCCATCAAAACAAAGCTTTGGCTAAATTAGCTAATGCTAGAAATTTTATTGTGAGATAATATTTGACGAAACGTTGGGGTTACCATTACGCAAACATAATGACCCATTAGAAATGACCCAGGACTACTATATTCATGATGTGTTTACTGTCCATAAATCTGTCTGGTAGGTCTGTGGGGATCTGTGACAGCACTAAAATCTGTCATGCCAGTCCTACCTTAAGATCATAACCAAAGAGAAGGAGGGAACATAGATGTATTGAGGAGGGAACAGAAAATAAGGTGGGCAAACTAAAGTGGAAGATGGGTGGAAACAATGGTGGGGGCATGGGACGAATGGAAAAGAGAAAAGAAACGCAGTCTTAAAGCATACCTCCCTCTCTTTTATTTAATTTAGACGCCAGGCGAAAATCGATCCTGCCATTCGATACGCAATCCGAATCAAGGCGAATTAAGCGGGCGGAAATTAACTCTGAAAATATTTTTGATGGAGTGGCTTGTAGTCTCTCGGCCAAATGGACTGCAAAGTGGAACAAATGACAGGGGCCTAGTGGTGGAGACAGCGGCGCTCCATCTTCCATTAGGGCGTAATGGGATAGGTCCAGCCCCCTAGCTCGACTCGGCTGCATTAATCAAAACAGCCGCTATATGAAGATTTATGGTTCTCTCCGCGTCGCTGCTTCACTTCAGCGCCGCTGAAGCCTGAGCCAGGTCGCACGTCTGTGTGTGTGTCTGTGTGTGTGTGTGTGTGTGTGTGTGTAGAAAAGAAAGAGAGAGAAAGAGAGAGAGAGACTTACAGGCCTACCTATGTTTGGACGAGAAAGAACGCTTGTCTTCTACCCCTGTTTTAATATTGGTGCAGAATGCACCCCCGCTGTGGCACCTTCTGAAGATATGTCATGGCATATATTGCCGTTTAGGTCAAATTCTCTATGGTTGAAAAGATCATTTAAAAATTTTATTATTATTATTATTATTTTACTTTTTACTTTATTTCTATTTTTGACTATTTTTTTCTTCTTTCTTATTTTCTTTAAAGATCCAGTTACATTACCATATATTTAATTTAAGTCAACTCAAATTTATTTGTATAGTGCTTTTTACAATGGACATTGTCTTAAAGCAACTTCACAGAATCCAGGACCAACAGACCAAAAACCCCTTGAGCAAGCCGAGGGTAACAGTGGCAAGGAAAAACTCCCTTAAAATTACAGGAAGAAACCTTAAGAAGAACCAGACTCAGCAGGGACCGCTTATCCCCCTTGGGTGGCCTAGAGGATAATTTGGAATAAATAGAATTTACACAAATCATAGATACACAAAATTTAATTGAACTCAAAGTTATAACCAGCAATATATATATATATATACAGTGTATCACAAAAGTGAGTACACCCCTCACATTTCTGCAAATATTTCATTATATCTTTTCATGGGACAACACTATAGACATGAAACTTGGATATAACTTAGAGTAGTCAGTGTACAGCTTGTATAGCAGTGTAGATTTACTGTCTTCTGAAAATAACTCAACACACAGCCATTAATGTCTAAATAGCTGGCAACATAAGTGAGTACACCCCACAGTGAACATGTCCAAATTGTGCCCAAATGTGTCGTTGTCCCTCCCTGGTGTCATGTGTCAAGGTCCCAGGTGTAAATGGGGAGCAGGGCTGTTAAATTTGGTGTTTTGGGTACAATTCTCTCATACTGGCCACTGGATATTCAACATGGCACCTCATGGCAAAGAACTCTCTGAGGATGTGAGAAATAGAATTGTTGCTCTCCACAAAGATGGCCTGGGCTATAAGAAGATTGCTAACACCCTGAAACTGAGCTACAGCATGGTGGCCAAGGTCATACAGCGGTTTTCCAGGACAGGTTCCACTCGGAACAGGCTTCGCCAGGGTCGACCGAAGAAGTTGAGCCCACGTGTTCGGCGTCATATCCAGAGGTTGGCTTTAAAAAATAGACACATGAGTGCTGCCAGCATTGCTGCAGAGGTTGAAGACGTGGGAGGTCAGCCTGTCAGTGCTCAGACCATACGCCGCACACTGCATCAACTCGGTCTGCATGGTCGTCATCCCAGAAGGAAGCTGACGCACAAGAAAGCCAGCAAACAGTTTGCTGAAAACAAGCAGTCCAAGAACATGGATTACTGGAATGCCCTGTGGTCTGACGAGACCAAGATAAACTTGTTTGGCTCAGATGGTGTCCAGCATGTGTGGCGGCGCCCTGGTGAGAAGTACCAAGACAACTGTATCTTGCCTACAGTCAAGCATGGTGGTGGTAGCATCATGGTCTTGGGCTGCATGAGTGCTGCAGGCACTGGGGAGCTGCAGTTCATTGAGGGAAACATGAATTCCAACATGTACTGTGACATTCTGAAACAGAGCATGATCCCCTCCCTCTGAAAACTGGGCCTCATGGCAGTTTTCCAACAGGATAACGACCCCAAACACAACCTCCAAGATGACAACTGCCTTGCTGAGGAAGCTGAAGGTAAAGGTGATGGACTAAACCCAATTGAGCACCTGTGGCGCATCCTCAAGTGGAAGGTGGAGGAGTTCAAGGTGTCTAACATCCACCAGCTCCGTGATGTCATCATGGAGGAGTGGAAGAGGATTCCAGTAGCAACCTGTGCAGCTCTGGTGAATTCCATGCCCAGGAGGGTTAAGGCAGTGCTGGATAATAATGGTGGTCACACAAAATATTGACACTTTGGGCACAATTTGGACATGTTCACTGTGGGGTGTACTCACTTATGTTGCCAGCTATTTAGACATTAATGGCTGTGTGTTGAGTTATTTTCAGAAGACAGTAAATCTACACTGCTATACAAGCTGTACACTGACTACTCTAAGTTATATCCAAGTTTCATGTCTATAGTGTTGTCCCATGAAAAGATATAATAAAATATTTGCAGAAATGTGAGGGGTGTACTCACTTTTGTGATACACTGTATATATATATAATAATGTAAACAAATGGAGTTCTTCATTATTCAGTCCAGTCTGTAATAAAGTCTGTAGTGAGTTCTTGACGTTTTTGGTGCAAACATGCCAGGTTTTCGTCATATCTAGCAGGAGCAGCATTGTTGGCACAGCAGTCTCGACTTGCAGTCTTCAACCTCGGGTGGGTAAACAGGTTTCCGTTAGAACCACCTTGGGGTAAAACAACAGAAAACGTAGTAAAAATGTGAAATCGTTAAGAGTAAAATATCAGTTTCGCAGAGAGAAGCATGAGACTCCGGCATCCCTAATTATTATAGCATAACTAAAAGGGAGAACGAGCAGGTAACACAGTTACAAAGGCTTTCACAGGACGTCAGCGCCCACGTCCCCCACCATCATCAAACCTGAGTGATCGGACAAGAGAGGCAGAAGGACAGCAACCCAACATCCCTGATCTCCACAAGTTTCTTTGACCTAGAACACCCAAGCTCTGCGCTTTTGTCTATAATCGGCATGGGCAGCTCTGGTCCCAGGGATCAGAAATCGGGTGCAGCTAGAAGCCAACACATAACACCAGCAAATCTGACAAACATGATTGCACCAGACTGCCCGGACCTCCAGGACCAAAGCCAATTCACAAGGCAGACAAATTTAACAAAAGCAACTTTTTGGACAGTGCTGTGTGGATAGGTAAAGCATAAGTTTTTAACAGATATGATCAGATTAAAAAAGCACTGCACACAACACAAAAAGCTTCATCTCACTTGTGAAGCATTACCAAATGGGCTGCTTTGCTGCCTCAGGCCCAGAGGCCTAATTACCATTGGGATCAGGAAAAGAAGGCCTTTTTTTCTCATATATACATATATTCGCATATGCAAATTGGAAACTGGGGTCAGAGCAAGGGGTCAGCCATTGTACGGCACCCCTGGAGCAGACAGGGTCAGGGGCCTTGCTCAAGTGCCCAACAGTGGCTGCATAAACATAAACATTGATTAACATGGATGATGCAAAAAGAAAAATACCCAAAAACGCAAAAGTAAATGAATAACAGACTAAAGAGGACTCAGAGTGTAAGTTTGATCAGCAGCCAGGAGACATAAATAATAAAGATGGTTCTTACACATTATTCTAACTAACCATTACTGTGAGTAATAAGCCTATGTGTACAACAAAGTCATCATAACACTTTGTGTTTTAGTAGAAAAAAAAGGTTGGAAATATTTAATTAATAATTTACAACCCCAAATCAGAAAAAGTTGGGACAGTATAAAAATGCAAATCAAATAAAAATGCAGCGTTCTTTACATTTACTTTAACTTTTATTTGATTACAGACAGTTTGACCCCAAGATATTTCATGTTTTGTCTGCTCAACTTCATTTCATTTGTTAATATACAGTGTATCACAAAAGTGAGTACACCCCTCACATTTCTGCAGATATTTAAGTATATCTTTTCATGGGACAACACTGACAAAATGACACTTTGACACAATGAAAAGTAGTCTGTGTGCAGCTTATATAACAGTGTAAATTTATTCTTCCCTCAAAATAACTCAATATACAGCCATTAATGTCTAAACCACCGGCAACAAAAGTGAGTACACCCCTAAGAGACTACACCCCTAAATGTCCAAATTGAGCACTGCTTGTCATTTTCCCTCCAAAATGTCATGTGATTTGTTAGTGTTACTAGGTCTCAGGTGTGCATAGGGAGCAGGTGTGTTCAATTTAGTAGTACAGCTCTCACACTCTCTCATACTGGTCACTGAAAGTTCCAACATGGCACCTCATGGCAAAGAACTCTCTGAGGATCTTAAAAGACGAATTGTTGCGCTACATGAAGATGGCCAAGGCTACAAGAAGATTGCCAACACCCTGAAACTGAGCTGCAGCACAGTGGCCAAGATCAATCAGCGTTTTAAAAGAGCAGGGTCCACTCAGAACAGACCTCGCGTTGGTCGTCCAAAGAAGCTGAGTGCACGTGCTCAGCGTCACATCCAACTGCTGTCTTTGAAAGATAGGTGCAGGAGTGCTGTCAGCATTGCTGCAGAGATTGAAAAGGTGGGGGGTCAGCCTGTCAGTGCTCAGATCATACGCCGCACACTACATCAAATTGGTCTGCATGGCTGTCACCCCAGAAGGAAGCCTCTTCTGAAGTCTCTACACAAGAAAGCCCGCAAACAGTTTGCTGAAGACATGTCAACAAAGGACATGGATTACTGGAACCATGTCCTATGGTCTGATGAGACCAAGATTAATTTGTTTGGTTCAGATGGTCTCAAGCATGTGTGGCAGCAATCAGGTGAGGAGTACAAAGATAAGTGTGTCATGCCTACAGTCAAGCATGGTGGTGGGAATGCCATGGTCTGGGGCTGCATGAGTGCAGCAGGTGTTGGGGAGTTACATTTCATTGAGGGACACATGAACTCCAATATGTACTGTGAAATACTGAAGCAGCGCATGATCCCCTCCCTCCGGAAACTGGGTCGCAGGGCAGTGTTCCAGCATGATAATGACCCCAAACACACCTCTAAGACGACCACTGCTTTATTGAAGAGGCTGAGGGTAAAGGTGATGGACTGGCCAAGCATGTCTCCAGACCTAAACCCAATAGAACATCTTTGGGGCATCCTCAAGCGGAAGGTGGAGGAGCGCAAAGTCTCGAATATCCGCCAGCTCCGTGATGTCGTCATGGAGGAGTGGAAAAGCATTCCAGTGGCAACCTGTGAAGCTCTGGTAAACTCCATGCCCAGGAGAGTTAAGGCAGTTCTGGGAAATAATGGTGGCCACACAAAATATTGACACTTCAGGAACTTTCACTAAGGGGTGTACTCACTTTTGTTGCCGGTGGTTTAGACATTAATGGCTGTATATTGAGTTATTTTGAGGGAAGAATAAATTTACACTGTTATATAAGCTGCACACAGACTACTTTTCATTGTGTCAAAGTGTCATTTTGTCAATGTTGTCCCATGAAAAGATATACTTAAATATCTGCAGAAATGTGAGGGGTGTACTCACTTTTGTGATACACTGTACCTCCATTCCTGCATTTCAGGCCTGCAAAAAGTTGGGGCAGGGGCAATTCAGGGCTAGTAATGAGGTCAAAAACTAAATAATGATGTGATTCCAAACAGATGATGTCAACAGATAATGTTATCAGCAACAAGTCCAAAAGCCAGGGTCTGTCATGGTATGGGACTGTGTCAGTGCCCCATACCATTTACACTTCTGTGATGGCAGCAATAATGCAGAAAAGTACATTGAGACAATGCAAAACCACATGCTGCACACATTACAAAGGCATGGCTGTGGAAGAAGAGGGTACGGGTACTGTACTGGCCTGCCTGCAGTCCTGACCTGTCCCCAATAGAGAATGTGTGGAGAATTTTAAAACGAAAAATGCGACAACGACGACCCCGCACTGTTGCACATCTTAAGACTTGTTTGCAGGAAGAATGAGACAAAATAAAAGCTGAAACACTAAATCACTTGGTCTCCTCAGTGCCAAAATGTATTTTAAGTGTGGAGAAAAGGAATAGCAACATTACAAAGGGATAAATGCTTTACTGTCCCAACTTTTTTCGAAATGTGTTGCAGGCCTGAAATGCAGGAATGGATGTTTATTAATAAATAAAATGAAGTTACAAAACAACTTTTTCTCATTTGGGGTTGTAGATAACTGTGTGTGTGTGTGGGGGGGGGGGGGGGGGGGCATATTTACAGGCATGTTCATAACAGCTTAGTTTGATGTAAACCTTGTTTGTCCTAAAAAAAGAAAATTTTACATCCATTTTCTAAATTATGAAGCTTATTTCTGTATTTTCTCTGTTAGGCCTAATAATAAATGAAAAAGAATGTCATGAACATGACTGCTTAGGAGTTGCTAAAACTACAGTGGACTTTAAAAGTGTAAACATGCTGTAGCTACATTTTGATTATAAGCCTTTCAAAAATATCAATAATTGTGACAACTGTGGTTTTGTTCATACTGCAAGTATGTTTTAATTAGTTTTTTTTTAATGATCTTAAATACTTATCATTATAATAATAAGTATTTTTGCATATTGTGTTAAACATTTACAAGTTTCAGTTGAGACTTTTATAATTGCACTGTACCACATCATAATAATCTTTTTACCTTCAGTTACTGTCGTGGTTTTTTCTGTCTTTGTCGGGTTACTCTAGGTACTTTTGCTCAGGGACTTTAGACAATCTTAGTGACTTTACCAGTATAGGTGGTTCCTAAGGTGAATAAATTAATTAGGTATTTTTAAAGAAAAAAAAAGTTTATGAAACAAAAATGCAACCAAACATTTCCAATAAATAAGGATAATTTTTACATTGTTTTAAGAATAATTTTTGCTTTTATTTTGTCTCCTTCTTCCTGCAAACAAGTCTTAAGATGTGCAACATTGCGGGGTCGTCGTTGTCGCATTTTTCGTTTTAAAATTCTCCACACATTCTCTATTGGGGACAGGTCAGGACTACAGGCCATTTTTGCAAAAAAATCTTTAATTTAGCCACACTAAAGGGCTTTTAAGCATGAATGACTGTATCTTCTGTATAAGGCTGAAGTCACTGCCTTGACTAGACCACTCTAAAGCCCTCATTTTGTTGTATAGTTCAATTTTGCTTGAGCAAGCAAATAGAAACTGTACATACATATAGAGAAAACAGTATTTTAATGTGTTTTGTGCTAACTTATTTTTACTTAAAAACAGATTGTAAATAGGGCACCTTTATATCCCTTTAGGAGTTTAAATATTTTTTTTTTTTTTATAAATTACACGGTAAGCACCTGTGACCTGCCATATTCAGGTCTCTCTGCAGATGTTAGATGGGCTTTAAGTCTGGGCTTTGCCTCTAGGACCTTCAGAAACTTGTCCTGAAGCCAATACAGTGTTGTTTTGGCTGCATGCTTTGAGTCACTGTCATGTTAAAGGGTGAACTGTAGCCTCTAGTCTCAGTTTTTGTGGCTGCTACATTATTTCCTGTCCTACTAGAAAAAAATTATATTTGTCTATGCAGGTTCAGGACAGAAAATGTCACCATCAGGCATCATCAGTCTTTAGCAATGCCCCTGATGCCTTGCAAGTTTGCACACAACCAACTAGAAGCCAGATATTTTGGCTTTTTCATAAATTACATGACATTATATGGATACGTATTTTTGTATATTGTGTTAAACATTTACAAGTTTCAGTTGAGACTTTTATAATTGCACTTTACCACATCATAATAATCTTTTTGCCTTTAATTACTGTCTTTGAGTAGTGTTTTTTTCTGTCTTTGTCTGGTTACTCTGGGTACTTTTGCTCAGGAACTTTAGACAATCTTTACCAGTAAAGGTGAATAAATGAATTAGGTATAAAAGTTTATGAAACACAACTGCAACCAAACATTTCCAATAAATAACATTCCATTGTTTTAAGAAGAATTTTAGCCATTTTTGCAAAAAATTTTCAATTTAGCCACACTGAAAGGGCTTTTAAGCATGAATGACTGCTATATAGGATCTGCTGTATAAGGCTGAAGTCACGGCTTTGACTAGACCACTCTAAAGCCCTCATTTTGTTGTATAGTTTGTTGTAATTTTGCTTGAGCTTCAACCAGATATCATTTAAAATTTATATTTCTGGCAATTATGGCAATTATTTTTGTCTTTTATTTTACAACTGCTTCTGTATTTAAGGCAACGCCACAGCAGATCATTATATTCCACATGAAGCAGAAAATCATCCCCATACAATTACACCATGATCGGTAGTATGATCTTCTTATTATAAAATGCTGGTTTCTAACAGTAACTTGCTGTAAGATGCAGCTAAGAACATGGTTATTTTACTGTGAAAACCACCAGTTTTAAGATTGCTGCTTTATTTATATTACGAGCTGATCTTTCATCCAGTTCATTATTCTATTCTCTAGCATGTCTCCCTCTATTCACCTTTCTATGGTTTACTCCCACCCTCATTCGACTTTTCCACTCCTAGAGCTAGACACACTTGGAGACACCCCTATATCTCAGTTTATTTCTGCTTTCCTACTTTCCTCATGCTTTTCCCTTTTCTTTGTTTCTCTTCCTATTTGTGTGCGCAGAGGGAAAGCTAGCTGCCAGTTTTAGTCTGCCAAAGGGTTTATTTAAATTATAAACACTTCACCCCTCTGCACCTGTTGGTCTTTCCTTATTTGCTCTCACTTTCTCTCACCTCTATTAGAGAGCACCAGACATTTTTTAGAGCTCCAGGAATAGAAATGATGGACTGAAAAATCCTCTCAATCAATTTTCAGAATCAGTATTTTAATTTTAATGGACCAGAAAGTGTATGCAAAAGAGCATTTTAAAAACAGCTAAAAGGAAAAGCTAAAACAAGGGCAATGAATGTGACTGTCAACTGGAGGCAGAACAGAAAGTACTTTAATGTATTATTTGTTTGATTCTTGGTTTCTCAAAACTTCAAAGCCTATTTTTGATTATCTTTTTATTTGTCTTTTCTTTCTTCAGCTGTTTAGTTAAATGGACTGTTAGTCCATTAGTGTACTCATTCCTTGGAATATGTCACTAATTCTATCTTTTTTCTAACCACTTAACCATTTATTAACATTCTATTATGCTAGCATCTGTTCTTCACCATATTCGTTAACATTACATTTTGACATGGCCATGTGTCTGCACATAATTAACCATAGACCACACACAATAAAATCACATTTATTTAATCATGTATGGTTAAAGGTGTAGTCAGATAAAGAACCCAATTGCAAGATACTTAACCAAGGTAAAACTATACTGTAACTAAAGAGCCACAAACAAAATGGGAAAAAGGTAACTAAAACAACAATTAGCCAAAGTAACAGAGTAACAAAGTATCTTCCCCTTTAGGAACATAAGCGTATGCTGCCCTCAGCGAATTTAAAAAAAACTCAGGTGGCCATGTGCTTGCTCCAGCAGCTCAGACTGACTTCTTCGGAAAGAAGATCAAAGAATCTCTGCATATGAGCCAACGGAAACAAAAGTGCCAACCTCACAGTGCAAGCAGATGCTGGAAAAGCTCAAAACCCAAACAACATACCACAAAAAGTCTGTGACCAAGCCGGTATTTAAAGAGCTCTCCCAGCTGCAGTAATTTAACACTGATGAGGTGCAGAGACTGACTAATTAAAGAAAATGCCGCTATCAGTAATCTGCAGTTTCATTCCTCCTGACATGGCAGATGGGCACGATTCTGTTCCTTATGTCCCCTGCAATCTTCTTTTTATTCTTACGGTTTCTATTAGAGGTCACCACAGTGGATAATTTGTCTCCGTCTTCCTGAACTTCCTCCTCTGTCAGCCTAGCCACCTGCATGTCCTAACTTACCACATCCATGAACAACCTCTTTGGTCTTCCTCCTGCCTGGTGGCTTCATCCTCAGCACAGTTTTTTCAATATAAGTTTTATCCCTCCTCTGCACATGCTCAAACTATCTCAGCCTTGCTTTCCAAACTTTATCTTGAAAACATCCTACCTGTGCTGTCCCACTAATAAACTTGTTCCTAATGAGCACAATGTGAGGGAGCACAATGTGGTTGCTGGTTTTTTTTTATCTCCTACTCTCCCAATGTGTTACCATTATGTGAATTTCCCCATTGTGGGACTAATAAAGGATTATCTATCTTTTGTCTCTTACTCTGTATTTTTATTTGGTTCTTACTTTTTTAATATAATGTTGTGTTATGTATGCTTATTCGATGTACAGCACTTTGGTCAACGTAAGTTGTTTTAAGAGTGCTTTATAAATAAAATTTACTTACTTACTTACTTACTTCTTCTCTACTCTAAGGCATCCTGTTATATTCCAAGATTTTGTTAAACAGTCTAGTTGAAAACTACTGCCATTTCTCGTAAACATTTCTATGTCATCTGGAGCATTCAAGGGATTGATGACACTCTCTGGGTGTGTTCGAAAAGCTAGTGTGCTGTCTACATAGGCAGCATTTTACGTCATCCTGTGCGCGCTCCCGAGAAGGAGGCTGTTCGAAATCCTAGATGCCTTAAAATCCTCACTTCTGAGGCATCTTATTATTTCAATGTTATTTTGGCTCAAGAACGAGTGAGCATCGAACGCTGCCTTAGTGATCAAGACAATCCCAGCATTCATGGCTGACGGGGCGGAGAAACTAATGGAGTTATTTTCAAACGTAAATAAAATATTACTGATTTTTAACTTGTATAAACTTGTACCGTTATCGGTACATGAAGGGAGATGTTATTGACGTTAGCGTGCTGTGCTACCTCAGTTTATTGGTTTTAATGGCGAGATGCTAAATGCTAAACGCGAAATGCTAAACCCGATGGAATCGCTATCGAAGTAGTGCGTTCGAATAACCTGCCTTTTAAGTCACTAACTTATTAGAATCCTCTCTACTAAGTCAGCTGCCTATGTACACAGTAAGACAGCAAGGCAGCTCCCTAGGTTTTCGAACACACCCTCTGTGTCATCCATCCTTCTCTTTTTCTCATTTTTTATTAATCAGCATCAGCATTAATCCACCTTCTCCGTACACTCTCAGTTCCTCATTTGTCAGTACATACCCATCTGCTATTCCTTCTTGTCCACCTTCCTTAGTGTCCAGTTTCTCATACAGCTTGCCAGACACCTTTCCCTCTGCCGTCACCACTTTTCTCTTTGCTTTACACCACACCTTGTACTCCTGTCTACTCTCTTCATCACTCTGGAGATCTCAGTTCTTTTTAGCCAACCTGCTCATTCCACCGCCAAGTTTCTTTTTCCTCCTTCGTCTTTTTAGATGTCACACCAAGTACCTTCCTAGCTGATTCCCTCACCGCATTTGTGGTCATTGCCAGATGGCTAGCACCCCTTCACCAAATCAATCCAAATCAGTGCCTGTTTCACCTCTTCCCTGAATTACACACTACAGTCTTTTTTTTCTTTAACCTTTACCATCTGATCCTTGATCTGATTCTGTCATCACTCTCCTTCTCCTCTTTACCTCCAAAGACATCCCACAGACCACCATCCAATGCTGTCTAACTATACTCCTCTATGCCAACACCTTACAGTCTCCAATATTTTACAGGTTGCAACTTGTGCATAGGATATAGTCCACCTACAGTATGTGCACCATCCCCCACTCTTATGTCACCCTGTGTTTCTCCTTCTTTTTAAAATGTGTATACTATAGTAATTTTTCTACTTTTGCAAAATCTATCACTATCTGTCCCTCCTTTTTCCTGTCGTTAACACCGTACCTACTCAACGCCTCCTCATCACCACTGTTTCTCTCACCAATATGCACATGGAGGTCAGCTCCAATCACACACAACTCTCTTCTTTTGGTACTTTGTGGCTATGCCCCAACACCTTATGGCACTCACCTATTGATATGACACCCACTGATATGTCCCCAGTGCCAATTCGGATATACACTTTTGATACTCCCAGAACAGGAGGCAGACATTGGTGGTACCCTTGCACAGTGCTTTTTCCAGCATTGCAAGAGAGTCTGGTGGAAGACCTGCAATATTCTCTGAGCCACTACTGCCTTCAGAACAGCTGCCGCTAATCAGTAGAGGCACTTGGATCCTTCTCTTTACCAAGGACAATAAGTATGGCTGTCGAATTAGGACCTTCTCCTTTCTCTGGAGCAAATGAATATAAAAAAAGAAGAATATGGGATTTGTTCATTTTCTTGTATAAAAAAAAGGTTCCATCAAGGGCTTAATCAGTATAAGCAATGATGGATTGTGTTCCAAACTTCATGAGAGAATTGTCAATCAGTTTAAAAAAAAACACTTCTCAGTACTTGATCATTTATGTCTTTTACCATCTATATCAGAATCGGGCTTTATTGGCCAAGTATGCTCACACATACAAGGAATTTGTTTTTGGTTACACAGATGCTTGCAGTGCACGAAAAATACAATACAGACAATCTTATTCACACAGCTCACTCTCTCTCTAACACACACATTCATACCTGTAAACATAGAAAACATTGTAAACATTTAGCATGTGCAATTTACATTGTAATTTTAAAAAGGTGCAGTTTTGTGCAATATAAAAACTATAGAAAATATAAAAATATATAAATATGAAATGGAAGTAAAGGTGAAAATCCTGTGTATGCCATTACATAAATGAAATAGGTAGTTTTTGATGTGCAAGTGTCCCGAGTATTAACAGTACAGTAGTGTTCAATTGTTCATGAGCGTAATGGAGTTTGGATAAAAGCTTCTCTGTAGCCTGGTCGTTCGGGTCTTCATGTGGCTGAAGCGTCGGCCTGATGGAAGGCACCGAAACAGGTGATGACCAGGGTGAGACGGGTCAGTGATGATTTTCTCTGCACGCTTCCTGGTTCTGGAGGCATGCAGGTCCAGCAGTGTGGGCAGCTTTACACCGATGGTCCTCTCTGCAGACTTGATGATGCGCTGCAGTCTCTTGGTGTCATGTTTTGTGATAGCGCTGCCCCACACTGTGATGGATGTGGTGACGATGGACTCTATGATGGCTGTATTACATAATAATGTGAAAAGGTTTAGGGAATTTGGAAAAATCTAAGTTTGTGTAGGGCAATAAGGGAAACCACTACTGAATGTGTGACCCTCAGATGACATTTTGTGAGAAACTGTCAGGCTACTGTGATAAGTATAGACACATGGTCTCGGGAGTACTTCAGAAAACTGTTGTTGTCAATTAAACACAATCTGTCACTGCATCAAGAAATGCAACCTGAAATTTTATTACAGAAAGCCAAACATCAGTTCTATGCAGAAACATCACAGAGTTCTCTGGGCCCAAGCTCATCTCAGATGGACTAAAAGACAGTGGAAACAGGGGTAACTTGCATATGTGTGAAGGTGCCATTAATGAGCAGACGTATATTTCGATTTTAGATAGACATCAAGGCTGCTCCCAAGGCGACATCCTTTCCTGGAAAGTTTGAAGTTATTTCAACAAGACAATGCTGGGCCTATACATGCGCTACAACAGCATGGCTTCATAGACACACAGTGTGTGTGCTTGACTGGCCTGCCTGCAGTCCAGATCTGTATCTAGTTGAAAAGTATGGTGCATCATAAAGTGGTGAATCAGACAGTAGTGACCATGGACTGTTGAGCAGCTAAGTTCCATATTAAACAAGAATGGAGAAAAATTCTACTTGCAAAGCTGCAACAATTAATGAGTTTTCTTCGTGTAGCTGTGTGAGTTTATCCCAGGTGCACTGGTTTTCTCATGCACATTCAAAAACATGCAGTCAGGCCAATTAGACCTACTACAGATTGCCCTAAGTGGGTGTGAGTGTCTGTGAATGGGTGTGTGTGTTTATACTGTGATGGACTGGTGACCTGCCCGGGGAGTTTCCTGCCTTTTGCTCAATAAATCAAGCCCACCGTGACCCTGACCAGGAGAGTAAGACAGACAGATCTTTGTGCAGCTTTTGATACCAAAGACTATAATATTTCACTGGATAGGTTAGAAAATAGGAAGGGGAAATATAAATGTAAATTACTGACTGTGTTGGTTTCTTTCCTTATTTAACAAAGAAATAATGGTAAATATGCTGGACAGTTATTTAGATAAAAAACTGGATGTTGCGATATGACAGGCTGGTCTGGCTGCCCACAACAAACCAAGTTCTTAGAAGAAGGACAGTATAGGGAAATTTAAGGAAATTAGGACGTTGTGGCACAACTGGGGCATTCTGCTCTCCCAGTGTGTTCCTCTTGCGAGGCCCTAAACACAGAAACACTGGGACGAGTTCCCAGAAAACAACAGAATGCTGACATTCTGCATCATCAAAAACCAGAGCGCACGAGTAATCTGGCTTCAAAGCTTGAAGAGAAAATAGGTGTGCTAGCTAATACTCTGTCAAAGAAGACAGGATGAAGTCGGGATATTAGAAAACCATTCCACCTGGAGCACATCAGCGCTCACGAGTCACAGGTGACTGTATTTGAGAGACTTATAGATAACACTGTGACTCCATGCTCCCTCTGCTAGCCAAAACAGGCCGCACAGTAAAGCACAACATTCATTTAGCATCCACTCTGTTTTACATGAAGCTGTAATTACTGCCAAAGAGGTTTTTACAAAGTATTAAATAAAGCATCAGAAAAGTTTCAGTTCTTAAAAACTAAAAACATGTTTTTATTTCGTCATTATAGGTGATTAAGTGTCGATGTTGGGTAAATTGGTAATTATATTCATTCAAAATACAATCCACAACACAAAGCATGCAAAAATTCAAGATGCATAAATACACAGATCAGCTATAACATTAAAACCACCTCCTTGTTTCTAAACACATTGTTCATTTTATCAGCTCCACTTACCATATAGGAGCACTTTGTACTTCTACAATTACTGACTGTAGTCCATCTGTTTCTCTGCATGCTTTGTTAGCCCCATTTCATGCTGTTCTTTAATGGTCAGGACTCTCCCAGGACCTTTACAAAGCAGGTATTATTTGGGTGGTGGGTCATTCTCAGCACTGCAGTGACACTGACATGGTGGTGGTGTGTTAGTGTGTGTTGTGCTGGTATGAGTGGATAAGACACAGCAATGCTGCTGGAGTTTTTAAACACCTCACTGTCACTGCTGGACTGAGAATAGTCCACCAACCAAAAATATCCAGCCAACAGCACCCGTCGGCAGTGTCCTGGTCCTGTGACCACTGATGAAGGTCTAGAAGATGACCAGCTCAAACAGCAGCAATAGATAAACGATCGTCGCTGACACGGTATTTAAAAACCCCAGCAGCGCTGCTGTGTCTGATCCACTAATACCCTAACACTAAACACACCACCACCATGTCATTGTCACTGCAGTGCTGAGAATGATCCACCACCTAAATTATACCTGCTCTGTGGTGGCCCTGTGGGGGTCCTGACCATTGAAGAACAGGGTGAAAGCAGGCTAAAAAAGTATGTAGTGAAACAGATGGACTACAGTCAGTAATTGTAGAACTACAAAGTGCTTCTATATGGTAAGTGGAGCTGATAAAATGGACAGTGAGAGTAGAAACAAGGAGGTGGTGTAAATGTTATGGCTGATCGGTGTATTTGGGTATGCTCAAAATGTCCCCCCAATATAATGATTTTATATAAACAAACATATTCCACTTTTTTGCCTTGTGTAGTGTTATGATCTGTCAGTGTTCCCATCAGTTGTAGACATGACACTTATTACACCACAAGCTAAATCTTTACAACAACAGCTCTGATTTGCACACATAAAAAAGTTGGGAGAGAGGCATGTTTACCGCCGTGTTACATTACCTTTCCTATTAATGACACTTTTTAATAGTACAGCAACCAAGGAAACTAAACTTTAATTTTGCCCATCCTTGCTTGATACAGGACTTTAACTGCTCAACAGTTCATGATCAGCGTTGTCTGTTTCTCCACTGCAGATGCGCAAACATTTTTCACACTAGACAGATCTGGACTGCATGCAGACCAGTCAAGCACACACACTCTGTGTCTATAAAACAAATCTGCTGTAGCACTTATAGAATGAGGCCGGGCATTATCTTGCTAAAATACTCATGGACTTCTTGGGAAAAGACAACACCTGGCAGTGGTGGCAGCATATGTCTCTGAAAATAGGTCTCCATGTGACTGGTACCTTCACACATAAGCAAGTCACACAAGCTGTCATACCATGACAGATGTTGGCATTTGCACCTTTTGCAGTTAACAGTCTGTGTGGTAATTTTTGTTGCTGGCATATTTTTTTCTTCTTAAAATCAAGCTAAAAGGCGGACTCATTTGACCACAGCACACATTGTTACCAGTTTCTTTTGGGCCAGCTGAGATGAGTCTGGGCCCAGAGAACACCATACACAGAGAACACATTTCTTCATAAAATTAATGTATGTTTTTTCTTTGTGTAACAGCATTTCAGGTTGCAAATTTGAGCCCAGGGAGCTAAATGTATCACAAAAAGGTTACACACATTCAACAGTGATTTGTTTCCTTGCTTTACACAGACTAAAATTCTTTTCACAATACTATGTGTAGTAGATGGGGAACAACCTAAAGCAATTTGCAATTTTACATTGAGATGTTTTAACTGATTGCCTCCTACAAAGTTTAGTGAGTCATGACCCATTTTTGCCTCCAAAAACTTTTGTGGATTTTTCTTTTATACCCATCACCTTTGCTTTGTACCCTCATCTTTCACAAATTCATCTGCTTATTGTGCAATGTTTCAAATCTGTGTAACTTCTATAAACATTTCAATCTCTCAATAAAAATGGTGCAATAAGCCAACATCTTATTTTAGCAAAACAATGTCATGTCTTATTCTAAATGTGCTAAAACAGCTTAGCTTTGTAAACAAAGTGTGTGTGTGCTTGCCTGCAGTCTAGATCTGTCTCCTATTGAAAATGTATGGCACATCATAATAAGGAGAATCATGCAATGGCAACTATGCCAAAAAAAGTACATGCAAAACTGTAACAATTGAGCCGGAATGGGGTGGTGCAAGTAGCTGTAGACATACAGTGGGAAATGTATTGAATGTATTGAAGGCTTCAGATTCTACATTTGTTTATATTTAAAAAATACAATCAGATTTGTTATTTAAAACATTGAAAATCTTTTCTTTCTACTTTTGTCAGTGAATTAAATTTTCAAGAGAGTCAAGAATCTCATATTCTCATTTGCAACCTGTCCCAAATTTTGCAGAAATGCAAAATGTAAAAATGCTTTTATTTTGCCTTTTTCTTGAATTAAACACAAAGTTGTATAAAAACCAATAAAGAGCCAGGCTTTACAAATGTCCATAGGGACTGAGTCCAACATCTAATCTAACACTGAGACTGTGACCTGGAAAGGCTTACAAGCCACAGTGTCTTGCACCTGCTGTAAAATTTGGTAGAGGATCTGTGATCTGGCAGTGATTCAAAACGATTTGTCTTTGAGAAGGACACATAAAACACATATAATGTTATCCTGAAGGAAACTTCCTTTTGCTCTGACAGTGTTCCCCAACTGTGAAGATTGTTTTATCAGCAGAACAATGCTTCATGCCACACAGCCATGTCAATCAAAGTGTGGTTGGAGGACCACCAGATCTTTAGACCAGAACCCTGTTGAAAACCTTTGGAACGTGATCATCATTGATGGTCATACTTCAAGCTACCACTTATATTTTGCCAAGATTGACATGCATATAAAAAACACTTCTTCCTATATATTTTCCCCGGGCGGCACAGTGGCTCAGTGGGTAGCACTGTCGCCTCACAGCAAGAAGGCCATGGGTTCGATCCCCAGGTGGGGCTATCCAGGTCCTTTCTGCGTGGAGTTTGCATGTTCTCCCCGTGTTTGCGTGGGTTTTCTTCCGGGAGCTCCAGTTCCCTCCCACAGTCCAAAAACATGCAAGTGAGGTCAATTGGAGATACTAAATTGTCCATGAATGCGTTTGACATTAAACCTGTGAACTGAGGAATCTTGTGTAACGAGTAATACCGTTTCTATCATGAATGTAACCAAAGTGTAAAACATGAAGTTAAAATCCTAATAAACAAACATATTTTCCCCAGTATATTAAATGTATAAAATAGTATATTTTTTAGTTATTTTGCATTTCTGTGCATCATAGTCAGATGTTTGTTTGCTGTAGAGGATTAAGAAAACATTTGACAGTGTGTATCCAAGCAAGACTTTACAACAAAAAGACTGCACCAACCAACCCTTCATTCCCCCATTAGCCCTCATTTACAAGTCCTTTAATAGACACAGAATTAGGTCCTATAGTAACAACAGACAGTAAATACTTAAGTCATCGGTTAATGATTTTTGCTTGGCTGATTGCAAATTAATTTCTATCCAAAGGAGAAAAATTAGGTGGTACAAAGCGTCCTAATGATTCCTGTTCATGAAACACTGGCAAAGGCCTAAATAATTAAATAACGACGCTCTTCTTTATTGCAGTCTACATTGTCTTGAGCTGTTTCTTTTGATGGATGTCTGTTTATGATTCGTTCCGCTAAGGAAATCCTACAACATTTCTTTCCCGATAATATAACAATTCATCAGCCGAGATTTTATGCTAATCTTCTACCCCCACCCACGCAAAGCGTCTTAGTCCTAAACGATCTCGAACTAATTAAGTAAGTGTTAATTAAAAATCCGAGGGTGTATGAACGCGGTGAATTGTTATGGAAACGCTGAAGTTAATCAAGCTCTCAAATTATTGATAACATCCTGAGAACAGTGATCGATCTGGAAGACATCGGGGGGCGAAATAAACGGAATAACGGATGGTGCGTGCGCTTAAGTATGTGTGCGCGCGCGGGTGTGTGTGTGTGTGTGTGTGTGTGTGTGCGTGCGCGCGCGCGTGTGTGTGTCAGTGGTACGATTTATTTGATCTCTCTGATAATCGTGCTCTGACAAGGCGTCAGTCTCAGTATCCTTAGTGGCTGAATTGAATTAAATCTGGACTTACTTGGGCTGCAGTTTGCTCTGCTGTATTCTGACGTAGCGCAACAGTTTGTGGGGTGTCGCACAGCCCTAGACAAGCAGGTTCGATCTTAATTTCAGGTTACTGCCTGTGTAAAGTTTGACGTGTGTTTAAGTACCCTCGTTTCCAGATAACTTTACTAAAAACTGTCACTAGGTGTAAGTGGATAGGATTATATGAATAAATGAATGCATGGACGCATGTACCCTTGCCAGGGTGTATTTTCTCCAGTTGTCCAGTTTTTTTGCGGGGATAGGCTCTGCACCCAGCAACAGATCAGTAACATTTTAATTTTTTTATGTCCTTTATATTTTTGTGTTGATCTGTAGGGTGTCTTATTATAGTCAAATGATAGACAACCCGTTAATTTATTAATTCCGTGATTCGTTTATTTTTAGTGACAGTTTTATCCTGATCGTGGTCGCAGTGGGTCCTGAGCCATACTTGGTAACACTGGCTGCACCTGTTAGGCTATATTACTTTAATCAGACATACCCAAAACAGTCTACTAGATAAATTGACTATTCTGAATAACCTCAGCAAGTGAGTGTAAATTATTAAGTGTGTAAAGCTCTTGGACGGACTGGCCGCTTGTCAGTGACGTATTCCTGTCTTAAACCCAGTGTTTCCAGTATCAGTTCTGGATTCAACCAGAGCATGTCCAGGCTAAAGCGGTTACCAGTGGCGTAACTACAGGGAGGGGCAGGGGGACAGATGCACTGGGGCCCATGGCAGGGGGGGGCCCTCCACGACATGAACTCAAGCACCCACCTCACTGCCCCTCCATTGGCTGCACATGTTATGCATGTATTATGGCAAGCCAAACAGGAATATGTAGTAAACATTGATTTAAATATGGAATAAAACAATATATATATATATACATGACTATATATATGAAACATTTTTTTTTGCACTGGGGCCCATGAGCTCCTAGTTACGCCACTGGCGGTTACGTGAAATGAACGATTAAATAGCCTATAATATGTCTAGTATGTTTGATAGGCTCCTGCGCATTGGTTCCGAACCCAGCTGGTTGTTTGTGTGTATTCTCTTTAGTGTCTCTGTGCTGGACCATGTCACTGTATATTGTGTATTTAGGTCTGCATGCACGGTTCATCATTTAGTGAGAGGAGCAATTCAACCATAAAGTGGCGCTTTCGCCCATAAATAATATTCAAGCCGGTCTATTGTTAAGTGAAAAGTTGACTGGTGTTTGATTTTTTTCTTTTTCCCCTTCTTCTCCTTTTCCACGGCGACCTCGGGTTAGGACTCATACATCACGGGATGACAGCTATAGAAAGGCCCTAAATTAGCAACTAAATCGAATATTGATCAGCTATGTGCGGCCCTGCGCGTCGCGGTTCCTTGCTGGCTTTTTTCATCAGAGAATGAGAGTAGCAGAGGTGTGTGCAGAAATAAGGTGGAGGGGAAAGAGCCAGTGTTCTCTCTCTCCCTCTCTCTCTCTCTCTCTTACACACACACACACACACACACATGCACACACACACACACACACACGCACGCACGCACACACAGTTGGTTGTATTGTTTTATTGCCTATTATTGCTCATGCTTCCATCAGTGTGGTCCACTTGTATAAAGTCGAGTTTGGTTTTATATTTATTTATATATTTATCAAATATCAGTTTCAAAAATCTCTACTTTTATTATCACTGATTGTTTATGTTGTATTATTCACCATCAGCACAGATGTACCACGTACACCCACAAACAGTGTCAATATGATTTAATAATTTATTTAAAAAACCATCCAGAGCAGTGTGTTTTGGAGCTTTTTAGGAAATACACACGGGAAAGCCTATCAGAGCATATTTACCTATTCACTTATTTACTCAGACCTTGAATGGCCAGTTCACTCACTGAGAGACCAGGCTCACACAAGCATAGAGAACTCCAAACAGCCAATAACCAAAGATAATAAACAGGTCTCCAGGACACTAAGAAGTGTGCTGAGAAATTACTTGCCTGGGCCAGAAGTGCACACACATCCTGGATTCTACAACCCCAAATCAGAAAAAGTTGAGACAGTATGGAAAATGCTAATAAAATAAAATTGCAGTGTTCCTTACATTTACTTTGACTTTTATTTGATTGCAGACAGTTTGAACCCAAGATATTTCATGTTTAATCTCCTCAACTTCATTTCATGTGTTAATATACCTCCATTCCTGCATTTCAGGCCTGCAACACATTCCAAAAAAAGCTGGGACAGAGGCAATTTAGGGCTAGTAATGAGGTGAAAAAACTAAATAATGATTTGATTCCAAACAGGTGATGTCAACAGGTGATTGTAATCATGGTTTGGTACAAAAGCAACATCCAGGAAAGGCTGAGTCTTTGATGAGCAAAGATGATCTTCAGTTTGTCAACAAATGTGTGAGAAAATTATTGAAACGTTTAAAAACAATGTACCTCAAAGAAAGATTGGAAGGGATTTTCAAATTTCTCCCTCTACAGTGCATAAAATCATTAAACGATTTAAGGAATCGGGAGGAATTTCAGTGCGTAAAGGCCAAGGGCGCAAGCTTAAGCTGAACGCCCGTGATCTTCGATCCCTCAGAAAGCACTGCATCAAGAACCACCACTCAAGGACAGCTTATGTAACCACATGAGCAAACCTTTGTCAAGCACTACAATACTGAGTTACATGCACAAATGCCACTTAAAACTTTACTGTGCAAAAAATAAGCTTTATGTTAACCATGTCCAGAAGTGGCATTGACTTCTCTGGACTCGGAGGTATCTACGATGGACCATCACACAGTGGAAACGTGTATTGTGGTCAGATGGAAAATATAAGAACGCTGTGTGCTCCGGACCAAAAACGAAGAGGACCATCCAGACTGTTATCAGCAACAAGTCCAAAAGCCAGGGTCTGTCATGGTATGGGGCTGTGTCAGTGCCCTTGGCAAAGGTAATTTACACTTCTGTGATGGCAGCATTAATGCAGAAAAGTACATTGAGATCTTAGAGCAACATGTGCTGCCTTCAAGACGTCATCTTTTCCAGGGACGTCAAAGTCAAAGTAAATGTAAGAAACTCTGTTTTTTTTATTATTATTTGCATGTCCCAACTTTTTCTGATTTGGGGTTGTACTATTACTTAGCCTATTTTGAAGTGTTGTCTTTTGTGGCAATGGCATCACAAGGAATTTCTGGCAATAACTAAAAGTTGATAACTGAATTTCAGACTCAGTAGCTTTGTGACACCCTGCCAGCTCCACAATATTGTTTTTAAATGGGCTAAACACTCATCCAGAAATAAAGGTTTCTGACAATGTATACAATTTTGTGTACTTAAAGCACTCAAAGTATTAGTTTTTTTCACTTTGGTAATGCACCTGCATTTGTATACCCATCTTTGATTTCTTTTCAACAGTCTAAATGTGTGTGTTATTACTTTCACTGCTGTCCACACTGAGGCCTTAATTTCAAAAGGCAAACACCGAACATCCAAATATTCCACCACTCTTAGAGATCTATTAGAAAAAAGAACTGAATTTTATTTAAGTTGTTTATATGCAGAATTAAATTAGGTTCACAGTTAAGGTTTTTTGTGGAGTGCATTATCAGCTGTAGCTATAAATATTGAGCACAACAATAAAATAAAAAACAAAAACAACAAATCATGTGTTTTTTTAAGATATATGATTTTTAAGAAAGTCATCAAAGGATTTCTTGTGGGAGGGCCTTGTGTCCAGGTCACTGTTTCATGTATGGTCAAGGTTATGCCAGGTCATTTAGATTAGTCTCTGGCACAAAGGCTAGTTTGACAGGATTGCATGTTCCAGATCAAAGTATTGAGTGTCAGAATCATGCTAGAACAAGCAGTGCATACACAGCAGAGTGCTGGGGTTACAGCAGGGTAATTGAAATAGATGGACGCTAAAGGAGAGTAAATTTATTTTTTCAGTACTCGACTGTATCATCCTCGTATTGGTGATAATAGTCCATACATGGCAAATATTGTCATGTAATCTATTTTTTCCCAGTAATTTCTGAAAGCAAAGGTCATTTACTAAATATTGACTATGCAAAACATTTTCCAGGACCACAGACAGCTCTGCTTTACGTTGACCTATTTCAGAACCACAGACAGTTCTTACTTTTAAAGAAATGTTTAAAAAAATTATTGCCATTAAATATGAAAATGTATTTTTATCTGGGTTGTATCTGGCTGAATTTTACTGCATGTTTTAACACATAAAGATTAGTGTGTTTTTGAGCTTTTCACACTGGACACCTTGTCTATGGGTCAGTGGTAGCCCAGTATGTAAGGCTTTGGGCTATCAGTTGAAAAGCCCTGGATTCAAATCCTGGCTCTGCCATGCAGCCATCATTGGGCCTTTGAGATGTGTTATGCATAGCATGCAGAAAGCTCATAAACACAATTTTTTGTGTTGCCTTTTGTTTTTAGTTATTTTATGCAACAATGATCAATGCGTCAAACATTGCAGTTTAATATAGTGATTTTGCTCTAAACCAAGTGCAAATCATGGCATTATGACCTGATGTGTTTGAGAATGTTTATGTGTTGAATATGGCTTGGAGAGATGGATGCATTGCAGAAAGCAAGATCCTCAACCATCTATGATTAAAGCCTGACTTTACAAATGTATATTTGACTGAATGACCACAGCTTCCACAGACACTTTCTAAAATTTCCTAAATAGCCTTTCTAGAAGAGTAGAGGCTGTTATACTGTAGCTGCAAAGGTGGGGTGGCAACTCCATATTAATACCAATGGATTTCGAATGGGATGTACAACAACATAATAGTCAGATGTCAAAAATTTTTGTCTTGTTATAAGAATTACAGCCAGAATTATCATAAAATTAGATTAGCTTAAATTAAGCTTGAATATTAACATAAATTTCATTTGCATGGTGTAACACATTAAAACCTACAAATCTACATTTGAAAAAAACCCTTAAAGCTTTTCACAATACTGTAAAAGAATAACTAACCCATAAACTGTTAGTTTTAACCTTCTTTTTACTGTAAGTATACAATTTAAAAGGACATTAATAAGTTGAAAATGTAAATATTTTGTTAACTTCCTCATTCTTATAGTAAAAATATTCTTTAATGCTTTAAATAAACAATTTAGTGTATATTTTTACTTCTAAACACATTTATATAATACAATATTATATTATTCTAAAAAACATTGTATCTCTTTGAATGTATCTGTTCTCCATATCTAATACTTCAGTAAGTGATCTGGAATTTGTCATGTGTCTGTTTGCATAGGTGTGAATCCAGGTGTGAATGCATTTTCAACCGATAGCCCAACTTTTCAACTGATAGCCCAAAGCCTTACATACTGGGCTACCACTGACCCATAGACAAGGTGTCCATTCAATAAACAGGTTACCTTTAAAATGATATGTCTATGATCTGTGTAGCAGCAGTTGTATTTACTTACTAAAGCTTTCTTTAACTTTTCTGGAACTAACTAAAAATGTCATTAATAACTAATAATTTATTTTCTAATAACAATACTGACATACTTTTTAATTAAAATAATAATTAATTAAATACTAATTAATGCCACATTAAGCTTTTCATTCTATTCATTCCTGATAACTGGAAATCAGTCTTTTACACCACAGCAGAGGAATTCTGGCACAACCTACTTGCTGAAGTGATTTAACTCAGCCACACTGGAGGCCTTTTAAGAAGCTGTTCTTTTAAGGTGCTGATAGCATCTCAATCAGGTTTAAGTCAGGATTTTCACTAGGCCGTTACAAAACTGCAAATGCTTTTTAAGCTACCTAAAGTTGTACTTTGTGTGCTTCAGATTGTTATCTTTGGATCACTAATTGATGTTTGGACATTTTTGTAGAAGCAGACTGCCTGGTTCTATAAATTGCATTAGGCTGCACAGTCCTGGAAGCAGCAAAGTATCCCCACACCACCACAATGTTTGACTGTTAGTATGACGTTCTTATTGTGAAATGCTATATTAGCTTTACAGCAGATGTAATGGGGCCCATGTTTTCCAAAAAGGTTCACGTTAACTCATCAGTCCACATGACATTATCTCAATGGGTTTTTAGCAAATGTAAGATGACCCTTTTTGGTTAGCTGTGTTTTTGTCCAGCAACTCCTCTATGAGTATTTTTTCCCCAGTCTTTTTTATAATGGTAGAATAATGACACTGACCTTCTTTAAGACAAACTACATTTGCAGTTCCACATGCTTGCATGTGTTCATTTGTGACATGTGAGTATTCATGTGCATTTGGAGGGATTGTAGTAAAAATTTATCACTTTTTTCAATTTTTCACTTTTTAAAGATGATGCCTCTCACAGTGGTTCACTTTTTCTTATTGCTTTTAAAATGTCTTTTGTGTCTTTTTGCCTTCTACACCTTTCTGAAATGCTTTTATTTTATGTTGAGGTTTAACAGAGCTCGGATGGGAGTTTAATTTAACACAGTTATCAGTTACATTTGGTTAATTATATGATTTAGTCACTGTAGAATTATTTTTTCACACAATGCCAGCTTGTTTTATTACATAAAAAGCAAATTTTCTACCACAGTGAAATGTATATTTATATCTAATTAATACAACCCCAAATCAGAAAAACTTTGGACAGCATGGAAAATGCAAATAAAATAAAAATGCAGTTTTCCTTACATTTACTTTTATTTACTTTGACTTTTATTTGATTGGAGACAGAATGAACCTGAGATATTTCATGTTTTATTTACTCAACTTCATTTCTCATCTATTCCTGCATTTTAGGCCTGTAACACATTCCAAAAAAGTTGGGACAGTAAAGCATTTAAGATAAGATAGATAGGATAGCCTTTTGTTATCCCACAGGGGTAAATTTTTGTAAATTTGAAACTTTACAAATTTACCAATTTGTAAAGTTGTTATTCCTTTTCACCACACTTAAAGGATGTTTTGGCACTGAAGATACCAAGTCAGTGTTTCAGCTTTTATTTTATCCCATTCTTCCTGCAAACATGTCTTAAGATGTGCAACAGTACGGGTCTCTATTGGGTTTTTAAACATTTCAATAATTTTCTCACACATTTGTTGACAAACTGGAGATCCTCTGGCCATCTTTACTCATCAAAGACCTGGATGCTGCTTTTGTACCAAACCATGATTACAATCAACTGTTGACATCACCTGTTTGGAATCACATCATTATTTAGCTTTATCACCTGATTACTAGCCCTAAATTGACCCCGTCCCAAATTTTTTGGAAGGTTGACCAGACAAAACATGAAATACAGTATCTCAAGTTCAAACTGTCTGCAATCAAATAAAAGTCAAAGTAAATGTAAGGAGCACTGCATTTTTATTTTATTAGCATTTTCCATACTGTCCCAACTTTTTTTGATTTGGGGTTGTATGTTTTTGATCTTTATATCTAAATTTATATATAATCTAATTTATATTTGTTTATTTACACTTGATTTCAGGTCACATCCAGCAAGCTGATTTTTCTAATGATCATAATTATTGTACTTAAGGCAAAAACCAGCAGACATAAATGGGGTCTTCATGCTAAAAGATTTACCCAACAAAATTCAACTTTAATTAAACTGATTAAGCAAAAAGTTTAAAGTTAGACAAAAAACATTTTAGTTTCTTAAATTGAAATTATTTTTTTTTCATAATAAAAAATATATTTTTTAAGTCTTTAAGTTTATCTATTTTTTGCCAGTTTATTTTATTTTATTTTCTACCCCTCTGTATTTTATATAATCTATTTATTTAGTATTTAACTATCCACTGCTCGCATTGCTCATCAACCACTTTCTCGTCAAACAGTTTTAGAAATTTGCTTAAGGACAATTCCGGCTACCATCTGTTTCTGGCAGAAGTATGCATGTAGGGCAGGAAGCTAAATTCACAAATGTTCAGGGGAAAGGTGTTTGTCAGCCAGTGAGGTCGTTCCTGTGAACATGCCCTGTTTGATGTCTTTGCTTTCTTGCTTCCACCCTGTTAGGAGGTAACAGAAAGTAAAAACAAAACATGTTTTGATTTAATTGCTTTTCCCTCTTAAGCTTTCTTGTAATTGCTCTTAACATGTATTAAGTACAAGATGTATTTGATATTTGTTTATAATCCTGTTTTGAGCCCTAAAACAGATTGATGATTCTTTAAAAAAATTAAAGAAGGAATTATGTACACATGCATGTAAATATATTTTAATGTTATAAAAACTAGAAGGCAACCATGTATACAACAAAAAAATAAACATGTATTTAAAAACATGTATTTAATGAATGCATCAAATTCTGCTGCTCTTAATTAAAAAGGCAATCTGCCAAGAATCGGCATGGGTGAAAGAGAAAGGTGAGAGGGACTTACCATGTGATCTGGCAGAGACAACAAGAAGTCAACAACCTTATAAATAGTATGTGCAAATGCAATATGATAATGCGGGTTGTTTTTGGTAAATTGGTTCCTGCCTGCTTTGTGTTGCTGTATCCTGTTCGAACTCTCCTTAGCATTTAGTGTTTTAGAGATTTTGGCAACAAAAGATTACTACCATTCACTAAGTTAGATGAATAGGTTATTGAACTTTTGGATTGTACAGTGTGGCAGTAAATGTCCCATTGAGATGCAAACAAACGTATGTGTACATACTGTCACCCAATGCAGAGAAGACAAAAAAGGGTTTGAATGTCTATAGGGAGGTTAAATGATGCTAACAGTAAGTAAGATGATTAAGTGACTGAGAGCAGGTGAAAAGGAAGAGATAAATAAATTGTAATTACAGCTCAAGGAAGGAATTGATTATAGGGAATAGGACCAATAACCAGTACAGTTGGATTAAGAGAAATAGATAAATAGCTAAATTGGCATTTTAATTACCTGTGTGGGTTAAATACTAACCCTTTTCAAAATATGTTTCTATTGAAGCACATTATTTATCTTTTTTTTATTATTGTTATTATTGACCAAATTAATAGTGTTTTCCAAAAGCATTCCCTAGAAGGTTGTGTTTGAGTGTTCAGGGTTCTTAATGGCTTGTGCATTGTTCATCTAATTGTATTCATTCCTCTTGTTGCTGACTGTCCTCTTTCTCTTTTACCCTCAACTCTTTTAGCATAATTGTCTTTTGCAATGAATTGGTTCTTCTCATAATGTAAAATAAGAGAGCCTTAGTTTGGTTGACTGGACATTAAGTGAAAGGTTGGGTTTGATTTGGTCAATGGTTTGGTTTGATTTGGTTCTTCTTTGTGTTCTTTGCCATCAAGAGACTCTCAAAAGGTTGGTTTACGCACTCCTTGTTTCCTTTCTTTGGTATTTGAGTATAAACTGACCTCTTCTACTAGTCAGTAAGTGGTTTTCCACATACACTGATCAGCCATAACATTAAAACCACCTCTTTGTTTCTACACTCACTGTCCATTTTATCAGCTCCACTTACCATATAGAAGCGCTTTGTAGTTCTACAATTATTGACTGTGGTCTGTCTGTTTCTCTATGTACTTTTTTAGTCTGCTTTCACCCTGTTCATCAATGGTCAGGACCCCCACATGACCACGACAGAGCAGGTATAATTTAGGTGGTGGATCATTCTCAGCACTGCAGTGACAATGACATGGTGGTGGTGTGTTAGTGTGTGTTGTGCTGGTATGAGTGGATCAGACACAGCAGCGCAGCTAGAGTTTTTAAATACAGTGTCCACTCACTGTCACTCTATTAGACACTCCTACCTTGTAGATGTAAAGTCAGAGACGATCGCTCATCTATTGCTGCTGTTTGAGTTGTTCATCTTCTAGACCTTCATCAGTGGTCACAGGACGCTGCCCACGGGGTGCTGTTGGCTGGCTTTTAAACAGTGAGGTGTTTAAAAACTTCATTAGCATTACTGTGTCTTATCCACTCATACCACAAAACACACTAACACACCACCACCATGTCAGTGTCACTGAAGTGCTCTGAATGATCCACCACCCAAGTAATACCTACTCTGTGGGAGTCCTGTGGGGGTCCTGACCATTGAAGAACAGCATGAAAGGGGGCTAACAAAGCATGCAGAGAAACAGATGGATTACAGTGAGTAATTGTAGAAGTACAAAGTGCTTCTATATGTTAAGTGGAGCTGATAAAATGTACAGTGAGTGTAGAAACAAGGAGGTGGTTTTAATGTTATGGCTGACCAGTGTATGTATGCACTTTAACTGAATCTTTCCAGAATCTTGAAATATTACAGTTGTGATGATATCACTTCCTGTGGCTTTCTGTTTTTGGTAAAGATATTAAAGCCTGTTTTACTTTGCCTGCAAGCATAAAATGCTCTTCTGTGTAGATATTTTGTATCCTGTAACAATTCTGTAGATTTCTTTTATCATTGTTTGATCAATTACAATCTGTTCATGGACAACCCTTATCATACTAACTTCAGTTTAAGTGTTTTCCTGATCCCAAGCATCTTCCAGAATCCATATTTTAATGTATTTACAGATGTTGTTGTAGTGCTTGTCCTTGTCCTTCCTGGCAGCTCTAGAATACACAATTTAGTTCCATTAAACGATCTTAATCCTTTTTGTTTTTTGGACTTCTCTTTTTGCAATCTCCACTGTATTATTGATCATCCAGTTAATTTCTTTTTTCTCTTCATTCCTCCCAGGGTTTTCTTGGATTTTTCTTTGATGATCTTTAAGTTCCATCTGAATCTTTTTACAATATTATTTATTGTAGATAAAAGACCTAAATTATAAAGAACTGAAATGTTTTTAAAATAAATATTCTTTTTTAAGTTAAGAGCTGTTTTTTGAACTGATTAACAGAACCCGCCATTAGTTGAACCAACTGAGCCTTTGGCGGATCTTCCTTTTATACTCAATCATGATTACCAATTCATCTGCTTATTGTGGAATGTTTTAAAACACTGTAACTTCAATAGTCTATAAACTTTGCACTCTTTTTGTCTCTGTCCAAACTTTTTTTTGGGTGTAAGCAAACATTCATTTAAAATATGTTTGTATTTACAAAGTACAATAAACTTTATCAGTGAAAACATTTTCTTTCTACCTTTATCAGTTAAATAAAGATTCAAATGCATTAACAAATTACAGATTCTTCTTTTTATTGCATTTTACAAAATGCCCCGTTTGTAAATAATGCAGGAATCTTATTTAAATTGGTTTACAAGAGTGTTTTTGTAACAGAAACTTATTTAATATCTGTGTACATGACCTGTTATTCTCAGAGACCTCACCCGACTGTCATTTACAAACAGCTTTGCTCATGTTAAACAAAAATTTCAATTCAGTAGAGGCAGCAAACAAAATCATATGAATTGATAATAAATTGTTTCCAACAAGAACAAACCTAATCTTTTATGCAACCCAACTCTGCCCCCACTCTGATTTCTTTCTTGTCATTGACCTCTGTCCTCTGTTTCTCTATCTGAGCATTAACTGCTGGGCTGCGAGTCACTTGAGCTGGCTGTCAATACTTACCTGGTTTAGATACCCTCACAGCTGGGGAGAGAAGAGAGAACGGAGTTGGGAGAGAAAGGCATCGTGGATAAATGAGAGTAAAGAGTAATAAAGAGAGAGAGAAAGAGAGAGAGAAAGGAAAAGGCAGACAGACAAACAAAAATGTAGCTAAATATTAAAACAATACATATTTATTCCTGAGTATATTCAGTATTTAATGAGATCATATGTACTATGTACATATTTATACGTATATTGTTATATTTTATTTGGATTGTAAATACTGTAAATCATATTACTCACATTCTGTACACAACTGACCAATATCTGCCCATATTTTACAATCTATTCCACCTTTTCAGGCTCTATTTCTCATTCCCTGTCTTTCTTCTTTACTCATTTCCATAATCACTTCTCCTACATTGCTGTCACTTTAATTCCTGTATCACTTACCACGTTCTGTCAGTGTTGTGCATTTGTGTGTGTTACTATTTATACTCTGCACACACACACACACATACATACACATACATACTGTATATGTAAATTTAAATTACAAATAAAGTTAAGACAGTATGTGAAATGCTATTTAAAAATGTATATACTCCTTGTGTGCACACACACACACACACACACACACACACACAAACTGTGCACCTTATAGGGGAGCTCATACTCATAAAAGTCAGCACCATCCCTGGATGTTGTTGACAGTGGCTTCTGCTGTGCACAGTACAGTCCTAGTTTATTATCAACTAATTTCAAGTATCCCCTAGCCCATGTTGTGATATCCATTACAGAAGCATGACGGTTTTAATGTATTGTCATCTGAGGGATCAAAGTCACATGCATTTAGTATTGAATTCTTAGCCTTACTTTTAGTTTTTTTTTAGTAATCATAAAAATTAAGGCTAAAAAACATTTGATAATATTATGCATTGTAGAGGGTAAAATTGTAATAATTTCTTGCTGACTAATTTGACTGATTTTGATGTTTACAGAATACAAATGCATACAAAAGACTAATTAAATAAAAAAGACTAAATAAATAAAATAAAGATGATGAGGTAAAACATTAAAATAAATGTTAAAGTGAGTTTAAAACTTATTTTTTCTGTTTTTAATTGCATTTCACACACAGTCCCACCTTTTTTGGAAACTGAGATTTGTACTCTCCTTAAGTTATATGTAACAGGGCTGGTTGCACCTCACTATTCACTATTGAAAATAAAAATGTGCCTGAAAAGCTACTAACAAAAATGGGACAATTGCAAATAAATTAGGTGGCCAAAGTAATGGAAACAAAGCAACAAATAAAAGACTGCGGAGAAAGTGCACAGAACAGGGATAGAGCAGAACTGAGAACTGGTCACAATATGACATGCTGCTCTCACTTTAAAGAAAAGTGAAAAGCAGGTGTGCCAACAAAGGAGCTGCAAGTGTGTGAAAGAGAGACCATGATCTATAGAAAACCTTCCACCAGCAGATTAACGCTTACAAGGTGCAAGTGATTGTCAATAAAGAGAAAGTGACACATCAGTCATCTGATGTTTTAAAATGACAACACAGAAGGACACGTCTGTTAACATGGGTCATCTGCCTGTCAGCTGTTGCTAAACCACCCTCACACTGACATTAACCTAAAGCTTAAACTCAAAAGTTTACATACACTTTTAAGGGACATGGCAGCTGTGGGATTTTAATGATCTTTTTTTGTGCAGCAGCCACTACGAATATCACGATGTAAAGCTTGCTTGATATTGGACAGTAAAACCGGTGTTTTAGTAGCTAATTCATAAAATATCTATTTGCGGAGACTCTGAAGTACGTTTGACCAACTGAACAAATTCTGTCTCACTAAATGTGTTTTCTTACTGACTGTGGGAATCATTCTCAGCACTACAATGTTGCTAAAAGGGTGATGACCTGGTTGTGTGTTTTGTACTAAAATGAGTGTGCAGCAGTGTTGTTGGGATTTTAAATGCCTAAGTGTTAATGATGTGAGAAGAATTAATCAAAAATGTAAAGCCAGTAGCATAATGTGATCAAAAACTGTCCACTGACAAAAAAACTATAAAAGATTATGGCACACATGCATAAACAAATAGCTTGTCTCAAACTATACACCTACAATAAGGGCTATCAGGGTATGTGTTCCTAACCAGTAAGTGTGAACAGTACTTAAAAATCCTAACAACACTACTGCTTCTGATACACTCAACTCCTACAACACATTAAACCAAAAAAGAACATAATTCCCATTGTTAATGTGCAGTGGAGGATATGTTTTAGTGTCCCTGGAAACCTTGTTAGGATATATGGCAACATTAATTTTATTAAAGTTCATCAATTTAAGCTATAGGCTGTTTTGTGATTCAAAACAAAGTCTTAAGCTTTTTCTGTGGTTGTCCTCTGACCTAGACCCATAAAAACTTTAGATTATTTAAAAAGAGTCTGTTAGTAGTAAATGGTTTTTATTAAGCTCTAGTAGTGAAGTAAGTAAGTATGTGTGTTATTGACTGTGTTGTAAACTGACAACATCTTCGGAAGACAGTTTTTCTAAGTAAGATTTTTGATCAAACACAGACTGATAGGTGAGATCCAGACCGCTGTCAGTGTCTTTCTGTCTGGGACGATGCTGGATGACTATATTTCGGTATGTATAATGCTATAGAAGGCCCTGAAGTAAGAAGGGCAGAGCCATAGAGCACTAATCCCCCTACCCTTCTCTTTTTATCTATGTGTGTGTGTGTGTGTGTTTGGTTTGTATTTGAAAAAAAGAGCAAGATGGGGGTGAGGTGAAAGGGCCCCCTCTTGTAGACAGTTTGACTGATGACATGCATTAAACAGTTAATCTGTCTGATTGAATGTTTGCTTCCTCCAAATTGAAACATTAAACAACAAGGCGAGAAGAGTGAGGGAGGGGAGAGGCTGAGGAGGAGAGAGGGATATGGCTTCATCTACTCCCCAAATCATGCGACGCATTGGACTGGAATATATAATGTTGTCCTGCAAGCCCAGAAAATGGGGAGCAAAGGCAAGAAGGAGATTGAAAGGGACAGAATGTGTGTTTGTGTGCCTTGAATAAGAGAGACAGAAAACTGGTGGAAAAGAATAAGAAATGAAAATGGAGGGAAAGATGGTGAAAGATGAGAGGAGGTAAAATAAAATAAGGGGAGAAAGCGAGGCTTGCAAGGTAAGAAAGTAAGAATAGGGGTGAGGTTGAGGAGAAATTACGTTGCTGTCATAAGACAGCATGTGGAATGAAAAAGAGGAGAAAATATGTGAAATAAATACATACATGACAAGAACAATAAAATAATACATGTATATTTTAAAGAACAGTTACTGCTGCTCTGTAAAACCGTTATTGTTACCTAGAAAAAGTGAGAAAAAAAATGATTGAATGTTGATTTCAGGTAGGGCTATGTAACCCAGACAAAAATGTGGTATTTTCTAAAAGATACAATAATTAATTATTACACATCTGTACAATTTCAAAAACATTTCTACTAATCATTTTAAGTATTTAAATTTAAACCTGTGTAGTTCTCAAGAAAACTATGTGCCTATGGGTATTGATAATAAGAAGCATTGAAATATTGTTTTTACTGGAACAAATTAAGTTACAGTCATGTGAAAAAGTTAGGATACCCCATTAGAACCTTTGTCTTTTTGAACATATTTAAACATATGAACATTTCAGCTTCATATGAACAGTACTGAGAGATAGAGCTTATATAAGTAAACAAAAAATGTTAAAAAATTACCTTTAAACACAAGTTGTAAAATGTAATGAACAAAAATGGAAATTTATTGTGAGCAAAAAGTTAGGACACCCCCAAAATTATTACTACTTAAAATGTCTAAAATTAGAATCCGGTGCACCACATCAGCTGCAATGATTAGACCACCGTTAGAGGACATTGGAGTTTTATTTAAACCTCAGACATTAGTTTGGTTTCCTCTTGATTGTTGAAGTGAGTGTTATCACCATGCTGAGATCTAAAAACTTTCTGAGGCCTTCAGAAAGAAGGTTGTAAATGCATATGAGTCTGGGAAGGGATTTAAAAAGATTTCAAAACAATTAAAAATCAGCCATTCCACTGTCCGGAAAATAATTCACAAGTGGAGAACATTTAAAACAACTGCCAACATGGCCAGGTCAGGCCGTCCTAGCAAGTTCAGCTCAATGTCATCACAGGACCTACAGGTAGCTCTTGCCACAGTTAATGTCAAGGTACATGCATCTACCATCAGAAAGAGACTGCACAAGTTTGATTTTTATGGGAGGTGTGCAAGAAGGAAACCCTTGCTGTAAAAACAAAAAAACATCAGGGCAAGACTAAAGTTTACCAGAGAACACCTAGACAAAGACCAGGAAGTGGAAATGTCATGGTTTGGGGCAGCTTTGCAGCAGCAGGGCCTGGCAAGCTCTCCATTATAAAATCCACGATGAATTCTTCACTGTATCAGAGGGGCTTGAGGAAAATGTAAGACCATCTGTCCAAAAACTGAAGTGTAGCTGGATTATGCAGCATGACAGCGACCCAAAACATTCCAGTAAATCCACCAAGGAATGGCTCAAAAGAAAGAAATGGCGAGTTCTGGAATGGCCAAATCCCTGAGCTTAATATAATCTAAACCTCAAACCTCACACAGCTAAAGAAATTCTGCATGGAGGAGTGTGAAAAACTTTTTCCCAGTCGATGTCAGAGACTGGTAGATGGTTATAGGAAACATCTAATTGAGGTTATTTCAGCCAATGGGGAAAATACCAGCCATTAGGGTGCCCTAACTTTTTCCTCACAATAAATTTCCATTTTTGTTCATTACATTTTACAACTTCAGTTTAAAAGTGTTTTTTTCATTTTTATTTGTTTGATTATGTAAGCTCCATCTCTTAATACTGTTTAAATAAAGCTCAAATGTCCATATGTTTAAATATGTTCAAAAAGACAAATGTTCTCATGGGGTGTCCTTACTTTTTCACATGACTGTATATCAGTAATTTGACATAAATCTAGGGTCTTAAGCATTTACATTTGTCAAAGCTTATTTAACCCCCAACATGCTTGTAACAGAGCAGCTTCCAGGAAATCGCTGGAACTTCCTATAGCTCATCAAACTTCCACTAGATAGATGTAAGTGAGTGTTCCGGCCATCTCCCTGCACTCTCATTCAGTTTAAAGAAGTGGAGTCAGTTCCTGTTGGGACAGCTTTATATCCATCTTAACAAGAGATTTTACTCCCATTGTAGGCCACATAAGAACACCTGGTCATATCAGTGTGCTCCTGATTTCACTGAGGGATTTGACCGCTTGCTGAGGTCAACCTCTGTGCCTCAGGAGACCTGGACCTCTACTACTGGTCGCCTTGCAAAGGCTATTAGGGTTTGGCACTGGGAAACATTTGTTCAGTTTCTGCTTTCCTGTTTTCACTACATGTTCTAAAGCACATCTGAAGCACCAATAACAACCCTGTAATAATGCCGTTTTGCGTCTGGACAGGCTGTACTGATCACAAATGTTGCTGCTGAACTGGGTTAGACATCATATTTCTATACTTTCTGATGTAAGAATCTTGTCGGCTGTTCCAAGCATCAGTCCGTGCACCATGTTTGGTATGGAGAAAATCCTCTGCCCTGCACACAGCCCTGACCTCAACCTCATTGAACACCTTTGAAATGAATTAAATCATTGATCAAGCATCATTGCTTAACCTCATGTAGGTTTTTACAGAATGGGCACAAATTTAGTCAAGTTCATGCACTCTGTGTCTACAAAGCCACACTGCTGTAGTGTATACAGAATGAGGCCTGGAACTGGCTTGCTGAAACAACCTTGGACTTCCCAGACTTTGCCTTAATGACAGCATTTGTCTCTAAAATCCCAATATACACCTCGAAATCAATAGAGCTTTTACACATAAGAGGGTCATCCATGCTGTACTCACATGACAGATGCTGGCTTTTTCTTCTTTTAACAGATAGCAGTCAAAATTGTCCTTTTTTGGTGTATTTTCCTGAAAACAAGCTGAAACTTGGACTCCTTTGACCACAGCACATGTTTCTACTGTTCTTTGGTCTATCTGATATTAGCTCTGGCCCAGAGAACCTGGCAGTGTTTAACTGATGTATGGCTTTTTGTAAAAGGATTTCAGGTTACGTTTCTTGATGCAGTGGCAGACTGTGTTAAATGACAACAGTTTGCTGAAGCATCCCTAACTAATCATGTTAGTATATATCAAAGCATATCATATGTGCTAACTTTTCTGTCCAAATAGAGTATAGGTGATTGTAAGCTTGGGGTCATTCATTATTAGTTTTTATTATAGTTGTTCTGTTTTTTAAATGATTTTAAGGATTTGTTAATAATTTTTATGTACTTAGACCTCCATTCCGTTGTCTGTTCAATTCCAACAAACACACCTCATTCTACTTAATGAGGTACTGATTAAATCATCACCTGCACTAAATCATATTTAATAAGGAAAAGAATAAGGTTGCATTCACATGATAAGCATTTTGCACTTTGTTTACCGCAAGGCTGGGCACATATTGCTGCTTACCAGAGCGTTTAAGCCTTTTACATAATATGCGGCAAAACTGCTTTCTTCTGGCCGTGCCACTGAGCACCAAGCTTGAATGCAATACTGACTGACTGACAGTATTAACGGTTTATTAACATGCAGTTTTGTCTGAAATGTATTTTAGTTTAAAACAAGAAAGTACTGGCAGTTTTGCTATTTGGAGACTTGGGAAAATAGTGGTTCATAAGAACAAGGTCAAGCAGCAGACATAGGGGACAACGAACAACCAACCCATTGTACGTCACTGCTGGATGACATCAAATGATCTACAAATTCATGGCAAATGTCAGCTGAGGTAAACTGCATGGCAAGGATGGTTCAAAACAGACACCTGGGGCAGGACTAAAGTTAGAAAAAAGTTATTAATCAATGAGAAGCAATGAAGCAGAAGCATGCTGAGGTTTGCAAAGGACCGTTAGAATTGTATCACAGAAAACTGGCATAAGGCCATCTTCTTTGGTGAGTCCAATTTTTTGCCAAAACCTGATCATCTAATGCTTAGATGGAGACCTGGAGTTGCCTACAAACCACAGTGTCCTACATCCACTGGGAAATGTGGTGGAGGATTAGTGATGAACTAGGGGGGCTTAATCAAAGCTGGAATCTGAAATGTTGGTCTTTGTAAAGGACCTATGAATCAAGTTACAAGGTTATCCTAAAAAAAACAATGCTCCATTCCATGTTGTTTAATGCTCCATCCCATACAGCCAGGCCAATTACAGTAAGGATGGGGTAGGACCTTGTTATGGCCAGTCCAATCTCCACACCTAAACCCCACTAAATAGCTACATTAGAATTAAAAGACAATACATGATCACAAGCAATCACACAAAGCCAAGCTGCCTAAATTGTGTGCAAGAAGTAGCATAAAGTCACTCAACAGCAATGTGAAAGACATTGAGCTCTGAAATTCAAATCTCAGCTCTGCTATCAGCCGGCTGGGTGCCTACACAGACACACGGCTGTATATCTGCAGAGGCGGAACAATTGCTGAAACAGGATTCCTGGTTTCTGCTGTAAGGACAGCCTTTGCTGATTGTTTGAGGCAGCTACACAGGGGACGGCTGATCACAGATGGCAGTGCATGGCTCTTTGCATGCAATATTAGGTTCTGTGAGACCCCACCATTGGCAGGTAAAAAGAAGCGATCAGCTGTGCGCATGTTAGAAGGGCACATGAAAGGCTCAGCTCTACTTGATCGGGGGTGGGGATGACGGCAGTGACAGGAGACAAGTTTCAATTGACCATGACTAAATTGGGTGCAAAAAGGCATCTGCTAAATGCTGTAAATGAGGAAAGAGCTTTTTCTAGCCCCCCCAACTATTTTTAATAGCCAAACACTGGCTGAAATCTAGTTGTAAAATTGAGACATTTAATCACAATATGTTAAAAAGAATATTCAGTGGTACCTTGTAACTCAATGTCTCCTAAACTTAAAATCTTTGAAGCTCGACACCCTTCGTGAAGAAATTTGTACTCATAAACTCAACATTTACCTTAAACTCAACGTGTTCAGCTCAATTTCAAATTAACAAAGAACAGCCGCTTTGTTCAGCACTTGGCTTAAGTGGTGCAGTAAGACGTCATTAAAGTGTGAATATGAGACTAATCTGCATTTGTGTGTAATAACAGTCAGATTCACTCTGAAAGCGTCCACATGTTTCTGTGTCTAGCTGAATTTTTCTCCTGTTTCACTTTGAAACTTGTGTTATAGCTGGTTCTGAGAAATTGTAAGAATCAGCTTTTCTGAGAGAGTCTAAAACGCTTATCGTTAAAACAAAAAGCTTAACGTGACAATGTAATAAGTGTGACTTAAACCTCTCTTAATTATTACTTAATTATTAATCAAATTTATTGTATTTTTTAGTGATTTTTAACTGTTTTGCAATTGTATTTCAGTGTTTGTTTTTTTATATTAAATTTGTGTTATTTTCAGTGCATAAGGGTCAAAAACAACCTCATTACTTTACATTAACCTAAAATATATGCAGTTCCACGGGACCATGGAACGCATTAACATGTTTCCCATACATCTTTATGGAAAAAAAATACCTTCAGAAAAACAGAAATGAAAGCAGCATACCATATTTGATATTCATGTGTAATACTTTGTACATATAATGCAAAAAAAACCTGCAATATCCTGGTCAGAGTCACAGTGGGCTCCGTTCCACCACAAAACACTGGAAGCAAGGCAGGAATACAGTGTCATAAATCTATCATAAGGCTTTCCAAACACCCTCCACCTCTAGACATAGTCAATCATGTCTGTGTAGAATGCCTGGCTGGACAGTAGCTCTGCTGAGTTTCACGGGTACAGCAACATTTGTGAAGCTACTATATGTGTCTCCATCTCTCTTTCTCTTTCCCTCTCTCTTGCTGTGTGTGTGTGTGTGTGTGTGTGTGTGTGTGTGTGTGTGTGTGTGTGTGTGTGTGTGTGTGTGTGTGTGTGTGTGTGAAAAGACTTGGCATGGGATGAGTCAAATTATGTATTTGACTCCTTTTCCTCCTGTGTGCCTCTGTTTGCTCAATAAAAGCCTGGTATGTTGAATCAACCTCCATGTTACATTGGTGTCAGAAGTGGGATTGACTGGGATGTTGAAGAAGGGAGAGAATCATCTTCTCTGAGGAAGTGCGGTGGGCGAGCTTGCAGTGGATGGAGGCAATGCTGGAGGAGGACATAAAGACTTCATTGTTGTGAAATTCCACGCTAAACTTCCCGGGGGAAAAGTTCTCTCTCCCAAAATAAACGACGAAAGCAAGCAGGAAGCCGCTGTAAAACACAGGTAACCACAGGTTGGAACATACCCATGGCCCTGGGAAATAGTTTGCTTTTCTGAAGACTTTCTGCATGCTGGGTGAGAGGGTGTGACATCCCTTCCCCCACATGCAAGGTAGTGTCAGAGATATGTGACTTAAAGCAGTCGTAGGAGCAACAAGAGGCAGAACTACTGTTATCCACAGCAACCTCTGCCAATGCTGCCAATACTTAATAAATGAATTAAATGGATAAAATGTGCCCAACAGCAGGTGGTGCCCCGATGGATCGACATGAAACCCTTCCTTATTTAACTGAGTTATTTATATTAAGTAGAAAGAAATAAGTATTTAATAAGTAGAAAGAATTCCAATGTTTTAACTGATGAACTTGATTGTATTTTGTAAGTGGATTCGCAGCTGAATTGGTAACATCATTGTTGGGTATAAAAGAAGAATATGTCTCCTATTAAAAACATATGGTGCATCAAGAAGAGAACTATCAGAAGATGGTGACCACAGACTTTTGAGCAGCTGATGTCTTGTATTAGGCAAGAATGGAGAAAAATTTCATGAAAAACTGCAACGAATATTGTTCTCAGTACCCAAACTATTACAAAATCTCATTAATAGGAAAGGGAGTGCTGGAGCCTATTCCAGCTTTTCAATGGGTGCAAGGCTCACCTACAGTGTATCACAAAAGTGAGTACACCCCTCACATTTCTGCAAATATTTTATTATATCTTTTCATGGGACAACACTATAGAAATAATGATTTAACTTAGAGTAGTCAGTGTACAACTTGTATAGCAGTGTAGATGTACTGTCTTCTGAAAATAACTCAACACACAGCCATTAATGTCTAAATGGCTGGCAACATAAGTGAGTACACCCCACAGTGAACATGTCCAAATTGTGCCCAAAGTGTCAATATTTTGTGTGACCACCATTATTATCCAGCACTGCCTTAACCCTCCTGGGCATGGAATTCACCAGAGCTGCACAGGTTGCTACTGGAATCCTCTTCCACTCCTCCATGCAGGGACGGAGCTGGTGGATGTTAGACACCTTGAACTCCTCCACCTTCCACTTGAGGATGCGCCACAGGTGCTCAATTGGGTTTAGTCCATCACCTTCACCTTCAGCTTCGTCAGCAAGGCAGTTGTCATCTTGGAGGTTGTGTTTGGGGTTGTTATCCTGTTGGAAAACTGCCATGAGGCCCAGTTTTCGAAGGGAGGGGATCATGCTCTGTTTCAGAATGTCACAGTACATGTTGGAATTCATGTTTCCCTCAATG